>NC_143260.1:89609772-89914090 GCF_984573655.1 Nuphar pumila
TCCGACCAGGACTTCCTTTTGAATCCAATCCTCGCATTGGAAATCCATCATTTTAGAAATCCGAGTTCCAGCTCGGGTTTTTCCTCCATTATCTTTCATTCGAAGTTCTGAGTTCCGACCAGGACTTCCTTATGAATCCAATCCTCGCATTGGAAATCAATTATTTCTTTAGAAATTCGAGTTCCAGCTTGGGTTTTTCCTCTATTTTTCGTTTGAAGTTCTGAGTTCCGACCAGGACTTCCTTCTGAATCCAATCATCGCATTGGAAATCCTTCATTTCTTTGAAAATCCGAGTTCCAGCTCGGGTTTTTCTTCTATTATTTTCAGTCGAAGTTCTGAGTTCCGACCAGGACTTCCTTCTGAATCCAATCCTCGCATTGGAAATCAATTATTTCTTTAGAAATCCGAGTTCCAGCTCGGGTTTTTCCTCCATTATCTTTCATTCGAAGTTCTGAGTTTCGACCAGGACTTCCTTCTGAATCCAATCCTCGCATTGGAAATCAATTATTTCTTTAGAAATCCGAGTTCCAGCTTGGGTTTTTCCTCTATTTTTCGTTTGAAGTTCTGAGTTCCGACCAGGACTTCCTTTTGAATCCAATCATCGCATTGGAAATCCTTCATTTCTTTGGAAATCCGAGTTCCAGCTCGGGTTTTTCTTCTATTATTTTCAGTCAAAGTTCTGAGTTCCGACCAGGACTTCCTTTTGAATCCAATCCTCGCATTGGAAATCCATCATTTCTTCTTACCCCTTCAGGTTAAGGGATAAACCTGATGCCTCCTGCTAACGAGGTATTTCTTTCCTTCTTTCCCAATTCAGGATACTTGGATAAATCCTGAAAACAGACCACATTCAGTTAGGATGTGATGGTCCATTAAATTCAGAATTTCTCATCAAATTTTTCTAGCTCATCTTCACAACTCAATCCTCGCACTGGTTATTTCTCAAATTTTTCAATCACATATTGAGCTCATTTGGAGGATCTTGTCCTCGCACCGATAACTTTCTACATTCAATCTTTTGATCAAAATCCTTTCTTCTACCAAAATTCAAGTTCTCCCAAAATCAGAGGTATTTCAAACGTCCCAGTTTTTACTGGTCAGGTATTTCAAACGTTCCAGCTTCTTGCTGGTCAGGTATTTCAAGCATTCCAGCTTTTGCTGGTCAGATATTTCCAAAAAGATCCAACAACTTGTTGGTCATATATTTCAAACGTTCCAGCTTCTCGCTGGTCAGGTATTTCAAACGTCCCAGCTTTTGCTGGTCAGGTATTTCAAAAGATCCAACACTCGTTGGGCATGCATTTCAAACGTTCTAGCTTCTTGCTGGTCAGGTATTTCCAAAGGATCCAACACTCGTTGGTCATGTATTTCAAACGTTCCAGCTTCTCGCTGGTCAGGTATTTCAAACGTCCTGGCTTCTGCTGGTCAGGTATTTCAAAAGATCCAACACTCGTTGGGCATGTATTTCAAATGTTCCAGCTTCTTGCTGGTCAGGTATTTCGAACGTTCCAGTTTTTTGCTGGTCAGATCCAACGCTCGTTGGTTATATATTTCAAACATTCCAGCTTCTCGCTGGTCAGGTATTTCAAACGTCCCAGCTTTTGCTGGTCAGGTATTTCAAAAGATCCAACACTCGTTGGACATGTATTTCAAATGTTCCAGCATTTCGCTGGTCATGTATTTCAAACGTTCCAGCTTTTGTTGGTCAGGTATTTCCAAAAAAAAAGATCCAACACTAGTTGGTCATGTATTTCAAACGTTCTAGTTTTTCGCTGGTTAGGTATTTCAAACGTTCCAGCTTTTCGCTGGTCACGCATTTCAAACGTTCCAGCTTTGCTGGTCAGGTATTCCAAAAAAAGAACTCAGCTTTTGGTCGTGTATTTTCAAAAGACCCAGCTCTCGCTGGTCATATATTTCAAAAAGTCCCAGCTCACAATTGTCGAGCTCCCAAAATCAACCTATTCCATAAATCAAAACCTTCAGGTTGCGATTTCTCGATTCTCTCATTTCCAAACCTTCGAGTTTCAATCTCTCAAAATCTATCATTTCCAAACCTTCATATCTCCAAATCTCTCAAGATTATCAATTCTCCAACCTCTGGGTACAATATTTTAAAAAATTCACCATTTTCTCAACCCTCGGGTTATAATCTCCCAATTTCGATCATTCTCAATCTTTTTATTAAAACCCAATTTTTTCATAACCATTCGCGTATTTCCCAAAAGACCCAACACTCGTTGGTCATGTATTTCTAAAATGTTCCAGCATTATTGTTGGTCATGTATTTTAAACGTTTCAGTTTTACTGGTCAAGTATTTCAAAAGGTTCTAGCTTCTCGCTGGTCACGTATTTCAAAGGTTCCAGCTTTCGCTGGACAGGTATTCCAAAGAATCTCAATGTCTATTTGTCATGTATTCCAAAAGATCCCAACTTTCGCTGGTCATGTATTTCAAATGTTTCAGCTTTTTGCTGGTCATGTATTTCAAACGTTCCAGCTTTCGTTGGTCGGGTATTTCAAAGGTTCCAGCTTTTGCTGGTCATGTATTTCTAAAATCAAAAGATTGCAACTCAAGTCTCATCAAAATCTATATTGAATGATTATTTCACAAAGAATTCATGAAAACTTTGCTAATTTGCTAAAAGCATTTGTTGATTCTAAATATTCTTACTCCACAAAAAGAATTCTCTCAGATTACCTCCTGTATTTCCTTCCAAAAGGTGAAACTTTTTGCGAAAAAGAGGTAAAATTCAAATCTTTTCTTGTTGATCAACCAAAAGGATGTAAGAAATGTCCTCGATATGATCAATGAAAGAAATCTTCAATGATGTTGAAAAGCCAGAAGCAAATTGATATTGATCTTGGCTATGGCGCATGTTTTAAAATGACTTTCTGGCAATCAGGCAGTAGGAATATCCTGAGCTACAAAAGAATCCACTTAATCCATATCTTCTCATTTTCTAAGCTGCAATCAAATATCCGCAAAAGGGATCTCTCAATTGTCGTCAAGATGAAGGCGAATTAAGCGAGTAAACCCTCGGGGCCAAAGAAGATTTGAAACATCTCCAAGATGACGGAGTTTGTGACTGATCCTTCAAGGGAAAGTTCAGATCACCGTCGAGATGAAGGCGAGTGGGATGAGCCTACCGACAAACCCTAAAAGATATTTGATTTCTGCTATCATCTAAAGACCTTTTGAGCCAGTGAGATCAATAGAATCCCTGAGATAAAAGAAGGGTCAGAGCATCTCCAAGATGAAGGAGTTTGTGATGTGCCCTTCCCTGAAAAAAGAGAAAAAAGTCAGGACATCCAAATGAAGGATGATGAGAAAAACCCAAGAAAGCCCAAATGACTCAAAAAGAGTGCAAAAGGATCATCGTAGGGAAAACACCCAGATATCAAACTGCCAAAGTTGCCAGAAGTCATCTTTTCTCATGCAAAATTCTTTTATCAATATCTCTTCATTTCCTGCTTTTATGAAGTTAAGAATATTTCTTTTATTCTCATATCAGGGAAATGGATAACTTCCTTGAAGAAAATCATCAGCGCTAAATTTTTGAATTTGACTCTTAAAACCGAGGAGTTAACCTCATTGGAGGAAATACTCTAGGTAAAAGAGGGAATATCTTTGCACATACGTGCACATTTAGAAGCGTTTGAATCTACTATGATTTTATCTTATTGGCAAAATTTTTTAGCTATTCCAAGAATTAAATAAACATTCAATATTCATTTTTATGCAACCAAGCGTTGTTTATATTTCCCAAAAAGAGTTGCCTCTGAAGGAAGTATCTCTTCCTATCTCATCACGGTTTTCTCATTGAAGAATCCCGTATGGATGACCCACTCAGGATAAGGGTCAAACCTGAACCATTTGCGAAAGATCATTTGATTTCAAAAGCTATTTCAGTCTCAGCAATGAGATGCCCAATTTCTTCCCCTTTTCAAAGCTTTAGGGACTCTATATTTCCTCCTTTCGCAAAAACCCCTCTCGGATTTGTTCATCCAAATTCCGAAGGTCCCATCATGCTTTCTCCATTTTTGAGAAACCTGTATGGTAGATTTCCCCCACTCAGGATAAGGGTCAAACCTGAACAATTTGCGAAAGATCATTTAATTTCAAAAGCTATTTCAGTCTCAGCAATGAGACGCCCAATTTCTTCCCCTTTTCAAAGCTTTAGGGACTCTATATTTCCTCCTTTCGCAAAAACCCCTCTCGGATTTGTTCATCCAAATTCCAAAGGTCCCATCGTGCTTTCTCCATTTCTGAGAAACCCATATGGTAGATTTCCTATCCAGATTAAGAGTTAACCCAGAACCTCGCTTCGCAAGGTATCTTCCTTGCAGGTTTGGGTTAAACCTGAGTCACATTTTAATGAGATTCCTCGTTTTTGACGAGATGTTTTCTTCTAGTCCCACCATGGTTCTTCCCATCAAGGAACCCATGCTTCATATATTCCTCCAAGAAAGGATCATACTCGAGCTTCATTTCACAAGGCCTTTTCCAAAATGTCCCATCAAGGTCCTCATATATTCCTTTCCTCATTTCCAAATTCATTTTTGATATATCTTTGTCACATCCAGGTTAAGGGCTAAACCTGAATCATTCCAAAAAGAGTATCTTGTCTCACCCATGAGACCTGATCAAAATTTTTATTTCCCACCATTTCAGAATTTTCATCAAAAGTCCCATCACGATTTCCTCATTTTCTACCCAATCATATCATCTTCGAGGATTTCGCCTCCCCAAAACCATTCAGGATAAGGTTTCAAAGCCTGAAAAACCATATTTTCAAAATAATTCTTCCACACCCAGTTCAGACTTGCTGACTGGGGTATTTTCAAAATTTGGAGTGTTGTCTTTGCCACTAAGCTCGGCTCTCAACCGGCTTAGTAGCAAAGAGGGGCATCTGTGAACACCCCAAAATTTTCAAAGTTTTGTAAAAATGACCCTTTTGCCCCTAACCCCGTTTTCTGAGAAAATCAAGTCATTTCTTCAGATTCTCTGAATTAAAATTCATATTGATATATTCAAAATCAACTCCGGATCCGAATCCAGCGCTTTAAATCCATATTTCCTCAAAATCCGGATCAAAACCCATTTCTGAAGAAATTTTCTCAAAATAGCTTTTAAATTCTCAGAAAAATTCCCTTTTGTAAATATTTTTGCAAAAACACAAAAAAATTAGTTTGAACCTTTGTTTTCCCACAAAACTTTAGGATTTTATTCTAAAAATACAAAAAATTGAAAAATAAAACAAAAACAAAAAAAATGGAAAATTTCAAGAAAAAATGAATGAGTTTAAACTTTTTAAAATCGATTTTGCTAAAAAAATCATTTTTAAACCGTGTTTATGAAAAATTTTGTTAAGGGAGCCTCTTTTTGGAAAAAAACCAAAAAAATTTCACAAATAAACCCTAATCGTCCCCTCTCTTTCACTCTCGCCACTTTTCCCTCTCTCTCTTTCTCTCTCCTCCATTGCCAATCGTCCATCGCCCTCGATCCCTAACCGCTTGGCCCTTCCCGAACCTTCTTCTCCTCTTTAAAAAGAGCTCGCAAGACGCCCCATGGGATCCATCCATTTTTCACCCCTCCATAGCCTTCTCTCTCTTGAACACGATCCATCTTCACCCCGACACCTTCTTCCTCTCTACACCGCTTCTCACCACCGCGCCGCCTCTCTCCCCTACACTTGCTCTTCTCGTATCTCCTTCGCCCTCTTCTTTCTTCCCTGAACTCTTGTGGTTTCCTATTCCGGTCAGCTGGAGGAAGCCAATCACCCTACAACGTCAAGGCCAAGGTAAGTGCTACTTCCCTTCGTTCTTTTTTTTTTTCCCTTTCATCTTGTTTTCTGATTTTTCCCCCTTTTTTTTTCTCAAAGCACCCACATAGGTATGATCTGTTTGCAACAAGATCAACTTACATACATGCAACAATGACAGAATCTTCGATTCCCACATCTGATTTTTTTTTCTCTCTTTCTTTTACATTTTGATTTTTCGTTCTAATAGCATTGGACCATATTTCGTCCATTTCATGTCGATTATATCTCTTTCTTGCTTCGAATCTCATTATGTTGGATCATGCATTGTATTTTTTTTATTTATTTTTTATTTATGGCTCAGCACTTTGTTTACGATTCATCGTCATTCTATCCAATTTTATCCTCAATTTGAACTCATATTTGATGTCATTGCAATTTCCCCTTTTTTTTTTTTTTTTTTTCTTTTGCATCTTTGACTTTTTGTTCGCATTCCTCATTTTGTGTTTACCTTCTTTCTTTTATTAATTTGTTATATTATCAATCTTCCGTTTGCATCCCTCGTATCCCCATTGTTCTCTAAGTTTTATGGAAAGAGTAATAGATCCTTCAGTAACGTGAGCTTCTGCCTTTGGGAATGAAAAGGTTTGAGAGGCCATTTCTCTACAATAGAATTTGCTATGAATGTTCGTTGGGTAAGTTTTTTTTTTTCCTGCGCGCTCCTGTGTTCTATTATACATTCTTTGCAACAATGCTCTCAACCCCAAGATTCTGAAGAAGTGATTCAGCTTACTTTCAGTTACTTTTTAACATTTTGAGATCATTTGGATTTGTAATGGTAGAATCTGAGACTTCAGTATTGTCTGGACTAAATAGCTCAGATGTTTTAGTAAATGATCTTACGAGTGTTCATTCAGGAAGGTATTAGGGATAGGATTGTCGCAGAAATCAGCATTAGCCGCCCCTTCATGATCCATTTCGGCTATTTTCTATATCAAGGTTTTATATGACAATACTAAAGATGATAGCACTTCGTCACTGTTTGCTGAATAGCATGATCGCTCAGATTCCCACAGAACCACAGCTGATTGGATATCTCAGGATGTCCGACCAGTCGATATCAATGAGCAACCTGAGTTGTCTGGTTGCGTTTTATGTCTTTGCAATATAAATATCATTTACAATTGTTCTGCCCCAGCAATAGCTTTGGACCAGTCTCAATAACAGTCCCTTACTGAAGGAGAGACATATCTGAATCAGCTCTCATCAAGCAATATCTGGGTTTGCTGAAAGGCCCTAACAGGGACTTGTAATTTCCTGCGTAGCCACAACCCCCAGCATCAGCTATGTTGGTGTGGCACCATTATGCAACAGAAACACCAGAAGAATCAAGGTAAGCACCCACTCCCTACTTCTTCTTTTTTTTGATAATTCTTGAATGTGAATAGTCGGATTATTAGTGATTTGATGAACTGCCATTCTAAGATAATGCCATGGTGTATTTCTGGTTTGTGACCAATAGTTTAATAGTGTGCATATATTGAAATGTTCTTAATGATAATATTCTAAAAACACTGCCGGATTACAAAGTTCAAACTAAATTTTCTTTAGTTTCTGCAGTAAGTATCCTTGCTGAGAAGCGTTGTATTGTAAATACTATGAAATCCATTTGGAGATTGATACGTCCATGAAAATGCCTTTGGAGTGCAAAGATCAAGTTTAATCTTAAAGTTTCTATGGTGGTTATTCTAGTTAAGTAATCCGTGTATGATGGATACCATAAAACCCATTCAGTTTTTGACACTGACAGTATTCCAGAGATACCTTTAAAAATGGCAATAGTCTGCATCAATTTTTAATGGCAGAATCACCTTGGACCAGAAGCCGGAAGAGCGCCGCACAACTGCTATGACCTTCCACTCCATCATGTGCCCATCCTCCACAAACCTGTCATACACGGTTCAGCAGAACCTTCACAGCCCATTACTTCACTATCGGACTCAAGACAATGGTCTTTTGGTAATAAGGGCATCGGCGATGAATGATCACACACTGTTTCAAGCATCGGGTCTGTTTCCACCTTTGTTCGATCATTTGAGGATCAAGTGTTCTACCACAAACTTCAGCAATCAATAAGTGTCGTTGACTTTGGGATCGATCATCTGGGTTTTGCAGCAACTGTGCCTTAAGTTTCATACTTAATTCATGCACTTTAAGCTTTGTTGTATTCCTTTTAAAGTTTCAGCACCCCTTTTAGATGGATTTTATTATGCTTTTTTTCCATAGAATTTCCTTATTATAATTTTTTTTTACTAATCAAGTACTGTTGAAAACCTTAGAAAATAATAGCCGAGAGGTGTTGATCAACTGAAATTTGCATCATTGGGATTTAATCTCCAATGAACTTGGGGTATTAACTCAGAGAACAGTATATCTATGTCGTCTGTCAGTTGGTAAAATACTGAAAGAAGCTATCAAAAAGGTCTTTTAACATACCAGTTTTGGAAGACAGAGACCAAACTCATAATAAACAGGAGCATCAATTTGATAACATCAATGTTGAGTTTTAAGTCCTCACAGCAGCCCATCATTCTCACTGTTACGGCACTGAGCCTACTTAAAAGTTGCTGGAATCTTCCTTCTACAAGAATGTGTGTAGTCATATTAGGGTAGTAGCAATGTTCACTGCAAGTTCATGCCCTGCAGATCATCCATTGCCCAGTAAGTTCAACTTCCACCTTCTTCTGGTATGTAGATCATTATTTGATAAATCTGTTCATACATTGTGACAATGAGTTGTGGTTCAATTGGCTATTTGCTGTTGCTATCAAATGAAAATTCAAAATATGTCTAGGATATTTTTTTTGGTACAAACATCATGGTACTCCGAACTTTTAAAATACAATCCAAAATTTGTGTTTCTTGAAATGAAACCAATTGCTACCATGCTATGTATATCATGATTTTCCTTCACACTTCATTTTTCTTGTCTGTGTTTACATTCATCAGATAATATTATTTCCCACGTTCCTACACACAAAATTCTGCACTCTTGTCATTTACCTACTTATGACAACATACCACACATCACTTTCAGTATGTCTCCATTATTGAACATTCATGCTGATGTGTTTGCTAACTTAGTATTTCCCAGTTTTATATCTTAGCAATGCATTTGAATTCGTTGGCTATTGAGTATATTCCCATTACTAGGTTAGCAATACACTTACATTCATCAAATTGCTGAAATTCTCCAATCTGCATATTAGCAGTACATCTTGCTAGTCACTAATTATTTTCAGTTTGTATAATAGTCCTGCCCTTTTCACTACACCCATCGTGCTTTGCATAATCATGCATAGCCACCATATTCTTTCTTTTCTATGGTGGTCCATCAAGAACCACCCTAGTTGCTACATTTCATGGTGGTTCACCTTGAACCACCGTAGTCTTCTTTCTTTTATAGTAGTTCATCAGGGACTACTACAATAGTTATCCTTTGCAATGGTTCACAAAGAACCCATGCAATCCTTCTTTATTATAGTAGTTCATTAAGAACTACTATAATAGTTTTCCTTTCATAGTGGTTCGCAATGAACTACTGTGTCCTTTCTTTTCTATGGTGGGTCATCAGGAACTACCTTATTTCAGACTGACTTATATTGGACTAACCCGGTTCTTGACTTCATCCATTGTATACGCCTTTCTCATTCAGCATAAACATAGTATCTGGTATTAGAATCAACACATTCATATACAATTTTTGCTCTCAACAAAGTATTTTCTCCTACATTATGCTAATTCGTTTCTTTGCAGGGAAGTCATGGAAAATCATCTCGGATTAGAGAAGTTGTTTCAAATTTCAACTTCAAAGATTGTAATAACTTAGATATCAATGAGAAATTTGTATTTCTAGCCTAGATTAGAATGAATGAGCATTGTAATTATTATAAATTGGTTGTTTTTCATGCATTTTTGCCTTTATTTCTCAAATCCTCACAAATGGCAACATGAATGGCACGTGCACCATTTCGTAAGAGGTAATTGATCCTAAGTCAATGATCCACATCAATGGCCATAGTCAGGATGTGGACAAAACTTAGTATTTTTATCTTTTACAAAATAACACTGGATCCACACTGGATCCTTCTTCAAAATCATCATATTTTCTCTAAATATTTTCCTCTTTTATGAGAATTTAATCTAAAATTAATTCAATATATATACCAATGGCCATAGTCAGGGTGTATTGAGAATTAATTTTATTTTAAATTTTATAAAAGCACAAAAAAATGTATTTTATTCTTCACTTGAATTTAAATGTGGTTATTATATAATATATCCAATGACCATAGTCAGGGATACATTATATCTTCAATCTTATTCCTAATTCATTTAAAGAATGAGATAGCTTTTCAAATTCCAAATTCAAAATCTTTAAATTCATTCATCATTCAGGATAGAATTGCATCATATTTTCAAAAATTCTTTTAAAAAAACCCAAGTGATTGTGAATCTCCCTTCTTCAAATTTCTATTTCAAATTCCAAATCTATCTCAATTTCAAAGTCCAATTTGACTTTGGAATTTCAAAATCATTTTATATTCAAATTCCAAAATTCCAATCCCAATTCAAAATTCGATTCCAAAGTTCAATTTGAAACTTTGAAGTTTCTAATTCTGATTTAAAATCAAGTTTTCTTCAAATTTCAAAATCAAAGTTGAGATTGATTCTGAAATCTCAAAAATCCAAACCTTCCTAAGCTTTAGAACCAATCTGGGTTTTCAAAACCCAGATTCAACTTTAAAAAGTCCCAGTTGGACTTTCAAAAACCCAAATCCAAAGTTAAATCTCAATTTGGATCCAGATTTCCAAATATGAAACCAATTCCCCTTTGGATCTCAGATTTCAAGATCCAAAACCCAATTCTACTTTGGATCTCAGACTACAGATTCAAATTCCATTCTAGGATCCAGAATCCAATCTACTTTGGATCTCAGATTTCAGATCCAAATTCATTCTAGGATCCAGAACCAACTCTACTTTGGATCTCAGATTTCAGATCCAAATCCATTCTTTAGGATCCAGAACCCAATTCACTTTGGATCTCAGATTTCAGATCTAAATCCATTCCTTAGGATCTAGATCCCCATTCTATTTTGGATCTCAGACTTCAGATCCAATTCCATCTTAGGATCCAGAGTCCAACCCTATCTTGGATCTCAGATTTCAGATCCAAATACCATCTGGGATTCCAAATCTTGAATCCAAATCCATTCAAAATTCCAAATCCAAATTCCACTTTAGTTCCAAATTCTTAAAACCAATTCCATTTCATTCCAGATTTCAAATCAAGTTCCCATTTCAGATCCTAAATCCAAAATTCAAATTTAAACTCTATTCAGAATCCAGATCTTGGATTTGGATTTCATCTTGAAATTCCAACTTTTAAATCAATTCCATTTCTCAATCTTATTTCGATTTCCCAATTCTATATTTCCCTCTGATTCAATTCCATTTTCATTTCTACTCTGATTCAAAGTCCATTTATGACTTTGAAAATTTCCTTTCTTCTCTTTTTATCTCAAAACTTCAAAATCACTTTCCAAAATCCAGATTTATTTTCCCGAGCTCTTGATTATTCTAAAAACTTAGAGCTTTAATCTTAAGTTCTAAGTTAGAAAACATTTCTTCACTTTATCGGATTCACTTGGAAATTCTTCAAAACATTTTTCAAAAAGAGCACACATCTTTGCATATTGCACAAGCATGATTCATTGTGCATTTAGACTTAGGATAAACACTTAGATAATTTTTTTGCAAAGCAAAAGGCATAAAATTCGACCCTTGGTTCGATTACCCTTGGTAAAGGCGCCAGGAACGGTCGAACCTCGTACCGAAGAGCGGATCCCGTCTCCCAGTTTTCCCGCAAATATTTAAAAAATGGAGGCGAGTTATTTCAAAAAAAATTCAAAATTAAGGTCAAGTGAGACCCGCAAAAGAGTTCTTTTCTCTTCTTTTCTCGTCTCTCTTTCTTTCTTTCTTTTATTTTTCTCTCTTCAAAAGGGAGGAAAATAGAGGTTAGAAAAGAAAAAGAGAAGGAAGAGAGAGAAAACCACAAGAGAGGAAAAATTTTGCGATGATCACAGCTTCTAAGCAAAAATGTCTTCCAAGCCACTAAATCTTTGATCAACTTCTAGCTCCACACAAGTCTAGCCAGAACACTGCTTGATTTGTGACTAAGTGTATCATCCACGATGTTCGCCTTACCAGGATGGTAAGACAACATGAAGTCATAATCCTTGATAAACTCAATCCAACAACATTGTCTCATATTTAATTCTTTTTGAGAAAATAAACACTTGAGACTCTTATGGTCAGAAAAGACCTCGAATGTATCTCCATATAAATAATGTCACCAAGACTTCAAAGCAAATACTACTATTGCTATCTCCAGGTCGTGAGTTGGATAATTCCTCTCATAAACTTTCAACTGTCTCGATGCATATGCAATAACTCTGTCATGCTGCATTAGCACACATCCCAAACCTATTCCTGAGGCGTCTGTGTATACCACAAAACCACCTCTGCCAAAAGGTAAAGCTAACACCGAAGAGGTCGCCAGCTTAGTCTTCAGGATCCAGAAACTCTCTTCACAAGCGTCAGTCCACTCAAACTTGATGCCTTTATGTAAAAGCTTCATCAACGGTAGTGCAATTCTAGAAAAATCCTGGATGAATTGTTAGTAGTATCCTGCTAATCCAAGGAAACTACAAATATTGGAGACATTCTGAGGCTGCTTCCAGCCTAACATGACTTCAACCTTAGCTGAATTAACTGAAACTCCATCATTGGATATCACGTGACCCAAAAACATGACTCGCTTGAGCCAAAACACGCATTTGAAGAACTTGACAAACAATCTATGCTCCCAAAGTACTCCCAAGATGATACGCAAATGCTCTCGATGCTGCTCAGGACTATCTGAGTAGATCAAGATGTCATCGATAAACACTATCACGAAGGTGTCCATGAATAGACGAAAGATTCGATTCATCAAATCCATGAACGTTGGTGCCCTAGTGAGCCCAAAAGGCATCACTATGAACTCATATAACCTGTATCTCGTTCGAAATGTTGTCTTCGAGATATCTTCCTCTCTGTAACTGGTTGAAGAGATCTTTGATTCTTGATAGTGGATATTTGTTCTTGATCATTGCTTGTTTGAGCATCTTATAGTCAATGCACAACCTCATAGATCTGTCTTTCTTCTACACGAACAACACAAGTGCACCCCATGGAGATGTATTGGGTTTGATGAATCCTTGTTTCATTAACTCTTGCAATTGACACTTCAGTTCTTCGAGTTATGTTGGATCCATAATATACGGTGCCTTAGAAATCAGAATAGTTCCAGACAATGACTCGATGCAAAATTCAATCTCGCATTTTGGAGATAATCTGAGCAGTTTCTCAAGGAACACATCGAGAAACTCCTGAACTACATCTAAGTTCTCGATAGGGACTATCTCTGGTTTGACTGGGCGATACTGACCAAGAATGCAGTACTCCCATTTCACAAATACTTCTGAGCCTTGAAAGATGAAATCAAATGATTGTCTTAAATAGGTTGAGAGAGTCTGATTTTCAAAACTGGACGATCAGACTGATATAAAACTACCTTGCTTTCTCTACACAGAACTTGAACTGATACTCGAACAACCAATCTATGCCTAGAATGACATCAAACTCAGTCATGTCTAGTAGGATTACATCAGCTGGCAAATTTTATCCTGCCACTAACACCACGATACTAGGAATATAAGAACACACATAGATTGATCACCGATAGGAGTATGCATCTCCAACGGGTAATTCAATGGCTCAACAGGAATAGACAAAGTTTTATCAAATCTATCAGAGATAAACGAATGTGAAGCTCCATAATCAAACAAAGCAACATCCTTTTAGTTTCAAATTATTTGGTAATCTTGATAGTCATTTTGGTTCATACACTGTCTCTACTTAGGTACTGGCAAGACTGTCTCAGGATTTGGGTGAAGAACTTTAACTCTCGCAGAAGTTGGCACGGGACTAGATTGGGAACTACATCGTCAATCATAACGGCATTTTCCTTGCCAAGCCATATTGAACAAGGAAAAAAGCTCATAATAGCTAGCATATAAACTATCGAACAACATAATCTTTATCGTAAAGAAAGTAAGCCACATAATTCTGTATCACATCCAAATTACCCTTCAGCAATGAAAGGGTTACAAAAACACCTAACGTAGTTGGAAAGACCAAAAATGAAGCATTAACCATGTGTCTCATCAAAAGGCGCATAAGAAATAACTCATGCAATTTCGAACATCGAGGTGCTCATTTTGCGAGCACTCAAACGCTTTGCATTATAGTCTGAACCACTTGGTTCAGGCTCTCTATGCCTTAAGCTAGGCTCTCATGCAAGGCATCAAGCATAGGGTCATGTCTCATTTTTTACGACATCTAACAAACCATACATCTAATTATGCATGCAAAACTAAATAAAGCAGTAATCAACATTAAATAATAGAATTTACTAAATTAACCATACTTATAGTGCGATGGACGATGCACACAGAGTCTTGAACCACACTTTGAACACCGCTCTGATACCAAGATCTGTAATGCCCTAAATTCTGAACTTGAAAAAAAAAATTTGAAACATTGCGCAAGCAAAAAAGCTATAAGGGAAATCAGTTGGAAAATTTGAGTGAGTTACATAATGAACAACAAAAAAAAACATTTTATTCCACAGTTGATTTACAAAATGAGACCAAAAGATATACATCAACTCATTTACAAAAGGGTCTCCCAAAACAAAATTGAGGGTTTCCCAAACCAACTGCCAAGACCGCGTATGTCCAAAGTGTGGGTTCAAAGCTGATGATGCATTAAATATGCGTAATCATAACATATTTTCACTGCATAAATGCATCATTTATAGGTTTAGAACCCACACTTAGATTCATATTGATGTCCTTGAGCTACGGTTCGAATTTTGTTCGAATCAGACTTAAAACAAGAAAGTTATCACATTTACAGTGTAGCGGGTCGAACCTCGAGGCAAATAGTGTTATTTTGGATCCAAATGCCCATTTTGGACCTTGGATCTGGGCTAAAACGCCCCATTCCAACCCACCTCAGCCCATTCACGTTTTTACAAAATATTTTCTAAATACCCCCTCTCAAAAGAGGCGCCCAGATAAACTTTTCATTTTAATCTCTTTTCTGGAAATTCCAGAAAAGAGTCTCTCTTATTTAAATAGAAAATAACGCCCAAGGAAGGGACGTCTCTTGCCTAGGATTTCGTGCCCTAGAGGGCCTGATTCTTCCTTCTTCTCTCCCAGCCGCCTTGCATCCCCCTTTTTCATCCTCCATGGTCGGCCATGGCATCCACACACATCCATTGAAGCTGCCGGCCTTTCTTCTCCCATTCTTCCTCCTCCACACCTTCCCTTCTTCACCCCTTGCTGAACCTAACGTCTCATGTGTCTTGTGCAAGTTGTAGCAGTCATGGAAGCATCCTAGCTATGGCAGGGACGCCGTATGCCCCTCCATGGCTAGCCAACCCGGCCCCCATCCGGCTCTCTTCACCATCTCACTCACGCCATCTTCGGAATGCCTCCCATTGCCATCTCCAGCTCAATGCACAAAGCAGAGGTTGACAACACCATTGAGGGCTGTGTGCACAAGTCCTAAGCAAGAGTCCACTCACCCCTACCCCTCCACTCGTCGGACATCCGAAATTAGGTATGTCTTCTTCTTTTTCCCTTTCTTTTAGGTAAAACCCAAAATCGCATGTGACTTTGCTTCCTATTTTCATTAATTTTTGTGTTTCTGTTTTTCTATTTTTTGTCCAGCCATAGCATACAAAATATGTGCATAGACCAGCATAGTAGGTCAATTGGATGTTTTAAGTTCTGATTTCATTTTTAGTTTTCTTTTTTATATAATTGATCATTGTTGAACATCGATTTCTTTAGGTTTGTCTAAACCGACTAGTTTAATTCTAGCCGGCAGTAGCGTTTTATGTTAGAATATTAGTTTGATAGATTAGTTTAAGTTAGTTGAGTTGTTGTGCAGGTTTAAGTAGTTTTAATAATGTAGCAGATTTAGTTGTTGCTGAAATTCTGTTTTGTTTTGAGCTAGCCGATTTAGGCGTTTTAAGCATAAGTGTGTTAACCTGTAGATTATCTATTTTATGTTTTTTTGTTTGATAGAACTAGTCAGATTAGTTGTAGTCAGTAGGTGCTTTTGCTAATTGAATAATACATATAGTTTAGAAAATATTTGTATTCATTTAAATGTTCTAGTTGATATTGGAAATGCATATCATGTTTTAGGTTAGATCTTTAATTCTGTTCCAGCAGGGTAGTATATTCATTTATTTGCTGTTAGTAATGTAGTTAAGATTAAATAAGTGTGTTGAGTCATGTAGTTAGTTTGGTCAGTGCATTAGCATTAGTTAGAATTAGGTTAGTATGTAAACTAAATCGATAGTTAGCTTCATATCTAAGTTTGCTTTTCAAGGCTAATTAATTAGTTAGTTTGGATTAAGTAATTATAGTAGGTTAGTTAATGACTGTAACTTAGTTTAATTTATATTTGTAGGTTAGTTTAAATTAGCCTAACCTAGCATTTTGTTCTAGCATTAATTTGTAGTTCTCATAGGTAACGTAGGTAGCTAATTTAGAGTTTATTTTCTTAGCCTAACTAGTTGTATTTTCTGTTATTTAGTTCATTTTAGAACTATGAATGACTGTAATTGCATATGGTTCAAGCAATAGTGCAAGCTTTGTATTCATTTAAATGAATAGTGCACTGAAGTAGTAATTCAGTTTTTGCATTGATTTTCACTTGCTACCCTACGTGCAATAGTATAAGTTTTCTTGAAATTACTGTTCTATGCTATTCATTAGTGTGTTAAATGCGTGCAAACCAAAAATCAACCCGTTCAGAGTTGATTTGGTTTGCCTTTTTAGCGTTCTGCAAGATTAGGTTTTACGCGATTTTAGATTTTGGGTCAAACGGTTCTATAATTTTTATTGAACTTGAAACACTTGTATCCGGAGTTCCCGGATGAGTTTTTCAATTCCGTAAAATCCGTCAGACTCTTGAGTCTGTCAGAAAGAGAACATAAGAGAAATACTTAGAATCGGACTTAGTTTTCCCCTTCACACTTCTTGTTTGCGAGAACCTCTTTGAATTCAATTTTGCACTATTTAGGGACAAAACAGTCATTTGCTTACTTAGCTGATTTTAGGTAGTTTTCAGTGTTTTCTAACATTTAGTAATAAACTAACAGTAGTTAGGCTAGTTAGGATTGATTTGCTTAGTCAGTTTAGTTAGAAATTGTAGTTTTAGTTTTCTTTGTTTATTAATCGTAGTTTAATTTAGTAATTAGTGCAGAAATAGTTAGAGTATGCCTTATATTTAATTATTGATTGTTTACTGACTCTTTATTTTCATTGTTTTAGGTTGATGAGTTAGAAACAGATCTACAGGTGTATTTACAATGTGAAGTACAAATGCACGTGTGGTGAAAAGACTGAACTACCCCTGGCGATCCGGAGAAGACTTAACAACCATGTTTCAGTTGATTTTCAGTTTTAGATTGTCATTTAAATTAGAATTGTAATGTTGACATAGTTGTAAACCTTTGTGATATTAATAAATTGAAGTTTTAGATATAAGGTGAATGTATCCCGTTCCCTATGGATTCGACCCGTACTCGCCACGTTCGTGGAAAGTCGGTTTTTATTATCTTTGGTTGACGATTTTCCAAATCTTTTACTGAAAAATATCCTTTACAAATACTATTGCAAAAGTTTAACCAAAAGCCTCTACCGCGTAGCCATTGTGATCGCACCTCTATTAATAATCACCTGTATTCCCATGAAACAGGGTCAGTACTCTTGCGAGTTGGTGAGATAATATCCACAACTATCCATTTATGCAAAACATAAGCAGTAGTATCATTGTGTGCAATAATTAACATGGCTATTTAAATTAAAAGCATAAGTAAATCTAACATGATGGAATAGTTAGAAACATTTGCACTAATGAACAAGTATAACTATAAGCAATTAAAGAACAATAAGCAAGATAAGCAATAGGCGATAATATTAATTAGCTAGCATGCTGAGACAACTAAATTAAACATTCAATCAATTAAGCAATTTAAAACAACTAAGAACTAGACTACGACATAAGCATTAACTCATAAGTCCGTAGTTAGCAAGTTAGTTTAATTGTTCTGTCTTGATTACTCCTTCGGGTATGCGAAAGAACCTCACATTCTGTGAAAAATATCGTCGGCATTTATTATTCTATATTATGTGATAACCGGGGTACCTAGAGACCGAGTAAAACCTCATGCGGGCGGCCTGTGGCCGAGAGAAAACCTCACATAGGTAAAGGATTGCAATCCACACTACTGTAGTAGCTGAGGCACCTCAATAGGTAACAACGACCTCCCTCACTCTGAGTGACTGGAGGCCAAAGGATGTGTTTGCTCCTTAAAACGTGTCATAAAATTGACCGGTCACTCAGGATTATACCATCCACCCTCTCCAAGGTGAACCATTTTGTAAATGGGCAACCAGGCAGTTTATCTTTTTAGGGCTTTAGTTAGTCAACATTCCCTCATTTCGAGGTACTTAGGCCTATCTGGCCTTGTGTTCCCCACAGGGCAACATGAACAATATTCAAAGGTCTAGCATCCCCATTCACGTGCTCTAGCCTCACACGACCACAAAAGAGCTCTTCGCCTATGAAGGCGACCATCACACATTCATTATTTAGGGGTTTATGACACAACAAGCACAAGTGAGCTCTACTCACAAAAAGAGGACAATACCCAACACAACTCGCCATGGAGTTCCAAAGTGCACAAGATTTACAAACACGTGTCATATCCCTACTGTGATGTTCATGTCCCCTTGTCATTCGGAACAAGTCAAGTGTCAAATATGTGTATACATCCATTTGATATAAAACATACAAGAGTTCATTCGAGACATTTATATAAGTTGTAACATTGCACAATCATAGCTCAACCATAGGCATAGGCACTTGACTATAAGCATGATTCAATCAATCCATTTGAGTTCAGTGACATGATGTGCAAGTGGCAAGTTTTCATTCGTGATAAACATTGATACTTTCATGTCATGTCATGCTCATAACGTAAAATTCATAACCATGCCAAATAATATGCTTTATTAAGCATAATTCAAAAACATCACAATGTTTGAATATCATGCATACAATAGTAATTTTACAGTCGTGTCAAGTAGTGCATGTGTGATATGGCATAGTCAAATGTGTTGCGAAAAGTGTGTTAATTCATTTATACCATTCATGAGCCATGTGCTTGTGTAAGTGTTTTGATTCCATCAAGCATACTTTGACAATATCTTAAACATACCAAGGTGTGAACTGTACCAACTAAGCATATCACGCATGTTTCACACCAAGATCATGCAAATAAGTGCGAGTGTGGAATATACCCTAACATCCAATTTCATCATGCACACGACCCCCAATCTTTGCATATGATCATTGAATCATACCACAACACCCTATTTCATGGGCTACGTCATTTTTTAGCAAGCCATATCCATTTTATGCATGCCTCTATGGCCAAGACGCATTCGTATAAGGCTCATGCTAGAAGTGTATATGACAACAATGTACTTATGAAACATGATGTAAAAATCACAACTCTTAGGCTAGTGCTCATCATAGACCGTTTATAGTGGTGATGAGTAGTGCACGTGATGTGTCATAGTCAATCATGATAAAAAATTTATTATGTTCGCACTAGGCCATTTCGACAAGCTACAAATACAGCTATACTGAGTTTACAGGTGCAGTGTATTGACAACGGATATGTTGTCCAACCTACGTTCTTACTGCCATAGAATTAGCAGCCGATAGTGCTGCCCCAAAGGTGTCAAACGTGCCAGAAAAATGCAACAGCCAAAGTGCTGTCATAGGAGTAGGAAAAATGACAACTATGTACGCCCAAACCGTGATCTCTGCCACAACAATGGCAGCCAAGGTGTTGGAATCTGCAGCAACCATGTGCTGCCAAACGTATGCTGAATGTGTAGGGAAATCGTAGCAAATATTTGCAGCTATGCACTTAAGGTGTGCTGGGAAAAACAAAGTCCGCGATGTGCTGCCATTGGGCGCACTGCTACAAGGAAATTTGATGTGCACAAGGTGTTGCCAGCAAGCGCCAATGTGTAGGAAATTTGCAGCAAATATGTTGTTGCAAAGGAGCTTGTACCCAGGACCACGATGTAGCAGCGAGGTGCTGCCAATCAGGTGTCCTAACTGCTAGAAGTTGTGGCTGGCAAAGGGGCTGACCCACGGTCGGTTTACCTAAGGCTAAAGATCACACTGGTTCTTGTCGGTGTTTGTGTAGGCGAAGCTCGGAAGCTGGCTATGCAAAAGTATGAACAGTTGCCCCTACTGAGCAGGTTGGAAAAGCAGGTAACCAGCCCACGGCTGAGCCAACAAACAACGTGGTCTGGCCTGACATGCAGGCCCAGAGCCATCGACTGGTGTGCTGAAAGAAAGCCATGCAGTTGCAAGAACAAGCTGCTTAGACTCACACGGCTAGAGCACCCAGCAACAGAACCAGGCAGCCACAAGACGCTGCCAAAACTGGGCTGACACATAACCTAGTCAGCTCACTGATCGGCTGGTCTGGGCTCACTTGCTCAACCCAAAAATGCGAACAAAAACCCAAAATGAAACAAATGATACTTATGCGTTTCTGTTTTTTTCTTCTTCTTTTTTTTGTGTCTTAAAAATCATCTGACATATGCTCTTTTATGTGAAGGCCCATCTGAGACTGAGCAACCTCAGAGTGCTGGGTTGCTCTTGGGCTCACCTGGGTTGCATCCAACTCAACCTAGCTGAGTGAGCTCACCCAACATGCAACAGTCGTCCGATGGCTAGGGGATGTTTGGTTGGAAGTGTGGGACGTCCAGGTCTGTTCTGAATGGACTCAGATCTAGGTTAGATTGGTCTGGGTAGACTGACCAGGTCTGAACCACATGTTTAGACCCTGGTCAGAGTCCCCCAACAGAAACTGAAACCCACAACAAGAAAAGAAAAGAAACCAATGCAATATGTATTTTATTTTATTTTATTTTAAGGTAGGGTGCCAGAATGGCACCCTTGCACCCATGGCTGAGAGGGTGCGGTCTAGCCACCCTACTGTTCTTACTACCTGAGCTTGGGGTCCACATGACCCTGAAGAGGTCGTGGGATGCCCACCCATGGTGTGGGTCGAACCACAAGGTAAAAAGAAAAACAAGGAAATGCATAAATGAAAAATGTGTGTGTGTGTGCCAATAACATGTGAAAGCATATCACAATGAAAGAATGCAACCATTACTTCTAATCCACCGAAAATCCATCATGCATTTTAGAAAATGCAAATGTTAGAATTGGTTTCATGTTTGGTCAAAACAAACCAACATACATTTTTTTTTAAATGAAGTAAAATTGGAAATGTCCATATATTCTCACCTTGCTTTCGGAAAGGAGAAGGAGAGCCGGATACCACACTTGGCTTTGAGTGTAGAGAGGAGTCCCTCTTCGGTATCCATCCCTACATAAAAGCTCAAGATGGGTTCAAAAGAGGTTGAACGGTTTTGGAGAGAGGGAGGGAGAGAGAGAGAGCTCCAAGAAAATTGCCCCTTGCAAAATGGCCTTCTCTCTCTTCCTTCAAAACTTAAATATGCTAGGGTTTAATCCAACGCGTGGCTGAGATTAAATTTTCAGAAAAGGAAGGGTTGGGATGAGTTGCACACCCATCTAGACTATGACATACTTGAAATATCTCAAGTATGCCTCCCACGCCCCCCTATGGGAAACCTCCATTTGAATTCTTTTAAAATCTTTTCAAAAATGCCATTCCTCAAAGTCTTTTGTGCCCCTTTAAGTTTTAAAACTTTTCAAAAGATGTCCCAAAGCTACCACCCATAGGGACCAATAGAATTCTATTCTTTTTAAGAACTTAAATTTTTTTTCAAAAATGCCATGGGGTTGCCGCCCCTATGGCCAATGAGATCTTGCTCCCTTATAAAACTCTGAGTTATTTACAATTGGGCCACTGCCCAGCTGGTCAACACCCCTAGCTGGTCAAACTCGCCCAGCTAGGGTCTAGGTTCGAGCTCTCCGAGTCGAGCCCAACCAAACCCTAAAAAATTTTTGTTCTTGTTGTATTAAAAAGTACACTGGAGTTATATATATATTTTTTGAAATGCACAATTTAAATTTTGATAAAACTTAAGAATTTCTCAAACCTCAATTCTTTGTCAATTTATGTAAAATGAAGGGTTTTTTAATCATTTAAAAGTCTTGTTGGTGAAATTCAATTAATTTTATGTAATTTTAATGAAATTTAGGGTTTCGATGAAAAATGCATTTCAATATGTATACATATATATTTATTTCAATATACATATATATATATATATGTTCGTATTAGGGTTTTGCATATATATATATACATAGATCACATAAACACACATATATATATATTTTAAAATTCATCGTGTACTGAATTTTTTTCTCAAAAAAATTGTGGGTCTTACATCCTACCCTCCTTAAAAGAGATTTCGTCCGTGAAATCACAAACATCAATCAACAAAGTGATCAGGATATTTCTCCCTCGTGCTCGCTTTAGGCTCCCATGTGCATTCTTCAATGCCATGGTGTTGTCAACACACTTCAACCAACAGAATGGTCTTGGTACACAAAACTTGATCTTGATGATCAACGATCTCGACGGGCCTTTTGGCTATAGTCAAATCCTTTTGTACTTCTGTCTTTGTATCTGATAATGTGTGATGGATCAGGGATGTATTTTTTTAACATTGACACATGAAAAATATTATGAATCTGGACATACTGCTGAGGTAGCTCAACCCGATAAGCTTCTTCTCTAATTCTCTCAAGAATCTTGAATGGTCCAACGTATCTATGACTCAATTTTCCTTTCTTTCTGAAACGAAAGGCACTCTTCGTCAGTGATACCTTCACGAAAACCATGTCGCTAACATCAAAATGAAGCTCTTGTCGTTTCTTATTGGTGTAACTCTTCTGCCTATTTTGCGCTACTTTTAAACGCTCTCGAAGGACTCAATTTTCTTTTCAAATATTATTTTCAAAAAAGGGCACCATGTGGCATTTTCAAGATTCAAAATCAAAATCATTTTTTTAATAAACCTTTAAAAAAAAACTTGCTTTTAAAAACCCATATGAGCATCACTCATAAGGTGATGCCATGTGTCAAATTTTCAAATAAAGGTCTACTTTGCCCATCCACAAAACAAAAAAAAGACTCACATGGGCACCCTCTTGCAAGTGGGTGCCATATGTCAAAATATTTCCCAAAAAGGCACTTTTGCCATTTAACAAAACAAGAATCCCACATAGGGATTGGCGCCAACCCTTCCTCATGGGAGCCTTGACACATCAGCCCTAAGGGCTTGAAAATATCTTAAATAGGCCATGCCCATAATGCCCTCACTCTTCCTTATAAAAAGCCCCCATGTGGGGTGAGTTTTTCAAGAAGAAAAAAAGGAAAAAAAACCTCTCTCTCTCAAGCATTCTTCCTCCTCTTTGACTCCGCTTTTGGTGGATGAAGTGAAAAAGAAGAAGAAGAAGAAGAAGGAAGTCCTCCAGCTCAAGGTAGGCCCTCTTTCTCCTCTTTTCTATTTTTTCTCTTTTTCTTTTTTTAGTTTCTCAAAATCGCCCCCCCCCCTTTCTTCTCTTCTTTTTTGCAATTTCTTTTCAATATCATATAATAGCAATGTAGATCTATCTTAATTTCATGTTAATTTTCATTTCTATGTTTTGATCCATTCAAATTGCTATTTACTTTATATATTTTTATTTCAGTCATTTAGAATTGAGATTTGATCTTCAATAGATCAAATCTCACATTCAATAGAAAAAATTGATTTTAATTTATGCCCAATGCTTTTAATTTCATGTTTAGATGATTTATTTCTGTTTTTACATCATTTTCATCATCATCCATGGTTTGAAATGATGGATCTCATGTTTGATCATTCGATCAATTCATCAATGAGATGCTATTCTACTCAATCATGTTTACATGATATTTTCAATTCTTATCTTTTTTTATTTCATTATTTCATATATAATTAGGTATTATTTTGATCTGATTTTTTTACTGCATCTTTATTAATGTGTTTTCGGAATCTCCACTAAAAATCAAATCAATCTGAGTTGGTTTGATCTCTCAAAAACATCAGGATTTGGACCCTATCATTTGGCCTTATCTGAATTTAACCCAAAATTGGACCAACTTATTAAAGTGATTTCTCCCTAACCAAAGATGATTTCTCAAATCTGTAAAAAAGGATGTCTTTAACATTGAGTCTAGCTTGTTCATGTCAAATTTTTTTAATTTCTATAATGTTTTTATACTTTATTTTGGTTAAAAATTGCAACCCTATTATATTGTATCACTTTTATGGTCTGGTTTTTAGATTATTTTGTCAGAGTCATATCTCCTTAATGGAGATCGTTTTTTAGATATGTAAAAGGTATTTTCTTCATTGAAATGTCTAATACATTTTAGTAAAATTTCATTGATTTCTATGGAAGATTTCTATTTCCTTTGCAGTTTAAGTCAAAACACTATCTGTTTGCAATTCTAGGCATTATTCAGACTTAGGATCGACTTGTTGCATTCATATCTCTCCAATGGGAGATCATTTTTCAAATCTGTAAAAAATAAATTCTTTCTTATAATGTCTAGTTTATGCATGCCAATTTTCATAAATTTTCATTTCCTTTTCATTGGCCATTCTGATAAAAAACCAGAACCTTATTCATTTTCTTTCACAGGCTTTTCACAGGTTTTGATCTGATTTGTTTGGATTGGATCTCCCCAATGAAAGATCATTTTTAGATATGTAAATTGGAAATTTCTTTTCTTAATGTCTAGTTTATCTCTGCAAATTGTCAAAAACTTTCATAGAATTTTCATATCTGATTTAGATTGAAAATCAAAACCCTATCATTTTGCCTCATTAAGCATTTCTTAAATTTCATCTCAACTTGTTTGGATGTGATCTCTCTAATAAAAAACATTTTTCAAATCTATAAAAAAGGTTTTTCTCTATTTTTTGTCTAGTTTTTCCATGTTATATTTTATAAACATTTATGCTATTTTGATATTTCAAATCTATCAAAAACCAGATTTGATTACAAAATTTCAATTTTTGTAACAAGTTCAATTCCTGAAATGGAATAGAGACTTCTCGAAGTCACCATTTTCAAATCAGAATTGATTTTCCAATTATGTAAGTTAGAAATGTTTTATGATAAATTGATCAACTTTCCCATAAATTTGGGAGAAATTGAATCAGTTTACCATCTGAAACTCCAAAATTACAGAAACTTGTCTGTCAAAATCCAATTTTCTGATTTCAAAATTTACTCTTCAATGTTTCAATCATATCTCGAGTTTTAAAAATGATTTTTAAGATCTGTAAAAAGGAAATATTTCTCTGATGAGTTAAGAATCTTTGGATTCATTTTCAGCTCAATTTGAGTTGTTTTAAGCTTTCATTCATTCGAAACACTCTGATAGAGTCAGTTTGCACATCCTGATTTTAAAAAATCTTGTTTTGATTAAATAAAACCCCAAATTCAGGTTTTTCTCCAATTGTTTTCTGCATTTTTTGATTCAATAACACTTTTAAAGTTATTATAAACCTTCACATTAAATTTTATGAATTTCTAACATGTTTTTGGATTTTTTCTTTATTTTTCAGGGCATAAAAAAGCTAAATTATGGATTTTCTTCAATTTTTCAATAATTGAAGAAAATCCATAAATGCCTACATTTATTTCTAACACATTTTCTCATTTTACAGGATTTTCGCTTTCATTCTTTTCAATTAATGTAATTCATTCAAGGGTTGTAATAATGTCATTAATGAGAATTCTTATTTTATGCTTAGTTTAGAATGAATGAGCATATAAATCAATTCCATATTAAGTTCTTGCATTTTATTTTATTTTTATTTTTAAATGTACTATGGAAAACACAAATGGCATGTGCACCATCTAATGAAGGATAAATAACATTAAGTAAAGTTCGTATTTACGGCCCTAGTCAGCATACGAATAATACTTAGAGTTATTATTCTTTATTAAATAAAAATTTGACCTACACTTTTAGGTCATTTTTGAAAATCATCATTTCTTTCATAAATAATTCTATTTTTTCTTTTATTTGAATTAAAATAAAAATTAATTTAAAATGTATTTGTGGCTCTAGTCATGAATATATTAAAAATTAAATCTTATTTTAATTCTATAAAGGCACAAAATCCTTTTTTTCTTTTTCTTTATGAGAATTTTAAATAAAGATTAATTTAAAGTATATTTGTGGCCCTAGTCATAAATATATGGAAATTAATCTTGTTTTAATTCAATAATTGTAAAATTTTCCTTGAAATTCAAATAATTAAAAAAAACATTTTCAGCATTTAAGATATAATTGCATCATTTTTTTATTATTCAAGTTATTTTCAATTTTTCAAGTAATTTTTGAAATGATTTTCAAAAACAATTTTCATTTAAAAATTCAAAGTCATTTTTATTTCCATTATCAAATTCAAAGTTATTTTTCAATTTCACATTCAATTTAAAATCCTATTTCAAATATGTATTTTCAATTTCTAATTTTTGATTTTTATTTTCAATTCTAACTTTCCATTTTCGAATTTCGAATTTCAAATTTCAAATTTGAATTTTATTTCAATTCCAAGTATTAATTTCAATTTCTGATTCAAATTTTAAATGTTAATTTTTTTTTCAATTTTAGATATCAATTTTTATTTTCCATTTTCAAATTTCAACTTTGAATTTCATTTCAATTTCAAATATCAATTTCAATTTTCTATTTCTTTCAAATTCCAAATTTTGAATTTCATTATCATTTCAATTTCAAATTTCAAATTTTCCATTTTCAAATTTCAATTCTTAATTTCATTTCAATTCTTGATTTTTATTCCAAATTAAAATTCGAATTTTATTTTAAATTTCTAATTCCAATTTCCAATTTCATTATTTAAAATTCAATTTCGCTTTTAGTTTTCAATTTAACTTTCAAAATTCAATTACATTTTTTATTTCACATTTTAAATTCTTCAATTTCAAATCAAAGTTCAATTTCAATTTCCAACTTCAAAATCAAGTTAAAATTTCAATTTCAAACTCTGACTCCCATTTCAAAAGTCAATTTCAAAACTCACTTCAGAATCAAACTCAAACTCCAATTTCGATTTCAGCTTCAATTTCAAAGTTCAAACTTTTCAAATCAAACTCAAATTCATTTCACTTCCAAAGTTCAGATTCAATTTCAAGTTCAACTTTCCACTTCATTTGCAATTTTAAAGACTTTCAATTTTGATTTCAGAATCAATTTCAAGTTGTAATTTCAAAATAATTATAAGTGATTTTTAGATCGATTTCTAAATAATTTGAGTCATTTCTAAATAACTTTTCCAAATATATCTTCAAAATTCATTTCAAAATCACTTGGAAAATCCAAAATTTTGAAATATCTCCAAAAGCATACATATTTTTCAAGTTCAAATTCATAGCACAAGCCAGATTCAGTGTGCATTTAGGACTTAGAATAATTTCTTAGGCAAATTTTAAGCAAAGGAAAGGCATAAATTTGATCCTTGGTTCAATTACCCCTGGTAAAGGCACCAGAAATGGTTGAACCTCGTACCGACGAGCGAATTCCGTCTCTCTATTTTTCCCACATTTTCTAAAAATGGAGGCGAGTAAATTTTCAAAATCTTTTCAAAAGGTCAAGTAGACCTTGTGAGAGTTTTTCTCTTTCCCTAAAAAAGAAAAAGGAAAATTTTTTGCAATGATCACAGGACCCAGACACTTTTAGAGGAGTATACCAATTGCCAGACCAGCAGAAAATCATGTATTTGTATACGCATGGTGGTGGTGCGAGGAAAGGCGACAATCAACTCAAGAGGCTCTGCGTATAAATAGGTTGTATCTTTTGTTCCTTCCATATTTCTTTTATGTTCTTAGGTGTGCATGAGCATATGCATGTTTGCATTATTGTATGCTACTAGGGACAATGTCATTCAGGCATGGGGGAGGGTATAAGATGAAAGTGCTATAGGATTGAGGCAATGAGCACTAGAGGGGGGGTGAATAGTGCTTTTAAATATCGTCTTTGAAATTATAACGGATTTTGAAATTCGCAAAGCAATCACACAAAGAACATAAGAATTTATCCTGGTTCGGTCTTTCAGACCTACATCCAGTCCCCAAGCAAAACCCGCTTGAGATTTTCACTATCAACCTTGTGTAACTACAAGATCATACAGACCAAATTCGGTCCCACTTTCAATAACAAACCTACTGAAAGCAAACAACTCCTTTAAACCATGGAGTCCTTTTCTTTAACAGAAAAATAAACTTACAATCAACCTACGAGCCCTTCTTATGAATGCAAATGAAATGCAGTTGGCTTTTGAGGTTGTTGAAATATTCAACTCACAAATTCACTGTCTCTCAAAAGAATTTGAGTGAAAAACTGGAGTGAAAATATCAAGTGAGTGAGAAAATAAATACTTGAATGAATAGGAGTGAAAAGCAAAGAATTTGATCCTTGTAATTCGATTGGATTCAATTCAATTCGATATTTTTGAGTGTAGAATGCACTCATATTTATAGTTGAAAGATTTCATACGTTGAGGGTATGAAAGGGTGTCAAAACAGTCCATTTTGAACAATCAAAATGTTTGAAAAATGAAAAGACACGCCTTTTAAAAGTTTCAGGAAAAATGACAAAATTAGTCGACTAGAACAGTAGTTAGTCGACTGAAAACAAATATTAGTAGACTGATAATTATCGTCGGTCGACTAATCTGTTTAACAGAGCCGTTTAAAAATCTGAAGTTTTGAAACTTAGTCGACTAAAGAAAAAGTTAGTTGACTGATAATATCATTAGTAGACTGAAAACTCTTTCAGTCGACCGCTGCTAAATTTTTTTGAAAACACATGTTCTGTCCGGTCAACTGATAAAATCGTTAGTCGACTGCTGCTAAATTTTATGAAAATACATGTTCTTTCCGATCGACTGATAAAATCGTTAGTCGACTAATTTGACAATAATGATGTTTTGCTTAGAAAATTTGGCACGAGAAAGTTGGTTGACTGGTGAGTCTATTGGTCGACTAATAAATACAAAAAATTAAGCAAAAGTTTTTCAAAAATGATTTTCATGAAGGGTTCTTTTAAAAAAGTTTTTCTAAAGACTTTTTAGGTGAAATACAATCAAAATATGCACTCTAAGTAAGGCTCTTACAAGAATTTAAGACATTTAATGGATTTTACATTTGCACACTAGTCTTCAAAGATTCTTCATCGAATTCTTCAATTTTTGTCATCTTTCTTCATTGCCTTAGCTGAAATGCAGTTGATTCATTTGTTCATCATCAAAACCTTGTACTTGAAGTATCATATACGGCTTCATTGTCATAACATAAGATGCACACCTCAAAAAAAAAATTGTCCATGTATCTGTTAAAAACTCATAAAAATCAGGCTTTTAAGAAACAAGTCTTTTAAAAACCAGTAACGACATGAAGAGAGACATTACCGAGTATCTATCGAGATGCTTAGTCGGTCAACAGGTCAAAATAGAACATCAAAGTGCTGGCGGTATGTTACAGACGATTGAAATTCAATAGTGAAAGTGAAAAGATATTACCATAAACTTCATGGTGGGTCTGCCCAGGACATGCCAATTGTATGATAGTATATGGGTGATTGTGGATCACCTTACGAAATCGATGCACTTTTTACTGATCAGGGCAAACCATACACTAGAGAGTCTGGTAGATTTGTACATTGATGAGATCATCAGGTTACATGGAGTACCTATTTCGATCATCTATGATAGAGATCTGAGGTTTACATTAAAGTTTTGGGGGAAACTTCAGAAAGCTTTGAGAACAAAGCTTAAGTTTAGCATAACATTTCACCTGCAAATAAATGGACAGTCAGAGAGGACTATCTAGTCCTTGGAGGACATGATATGATCTTGTGCCTTAGAGTGGAAAGGTGACTGGAGTAAACATTTGAAGCTAGCTGAGTTCACCTACAACAACAACTATCATTCGAGTATTGACATGGCTCCTTATGAGGCGTTATACAGATGACCTTGTAGGTCCCTTATTTGTTAGAGTGAGGTTGGTGATTGAACGATCAAATCACCTATAGTTTTGCAGCATTACACGGATCAAATATAATTGATTTGTAAAAGACTTCTGACCACTCAGATCTGAAGCATCGAGAGGTCACTTTCGATGTGGGAGACCATGTTTTTGTCAGAGAATCTCCTACGAAAAGCGTGTTTCGGTTCGACAAGAAAGGAAAGTTGAGTCCAAGGTATGTAGGACTTTTTCTCATCCTCGAAAGGATCGGAGCAGCAGCATATAGACTAGCACTCCCTCTTTAGTTCTCAAACATCTATGATGTCTTTCACGTGTCGATGTTGAGAATGTATGTACCGGACCCTACACACATCATCCAGTTAGATGAGGTAGAAGTACAGAAGGGCCTTACATTTAAAGAACATCCTATTGAGATAGTTGATTGACAAGATCAACTGCTACAACATAAGATTATTTCATTATTGAAGGTTTGATGGTAGCACCACGGGCTCAAAGAGTGTACTTAAGAGCTTGAGGCGAACATGAGAGTGAAACATGCATACCTATTTTGTACGTAACCTTAACCAAATTTCGAGGATAAAATTTCTTTAAGGGGGATTAGATGTAATAACGGCAATTTTTTTATGTAATTTTTTTGAATTTTTGCATTTTCTATATGGATTGCTAAATCAAAATTTCAAAAAAAAAAATTGATAATCACTATGTTATAGAGTTGTAGGATTTAGAGAAAAATTTTAAGTGTGAGAAAAATACCCTGCATTGAATTTGAATTTCTCAGAAATTATTTCTCAAGAATTTTAATTATCCTCTAACAAAATATTTAAATAAATATAAAGGTTTTTGACCTTTATTAAGTGATATGTAATTGAGTTAAGGCCTAAATTCAAGTTCATTTATAGTCACTTCATGTAATTTCATATTTGAATTTAAGAGGAATTGAATTTGTATTTTGTTTGAATTAATTAGGAATTTCATTTAATAGAATGAAACTCAGAAATTAATTAGATTTAATAAATTGATAGGAGTCCATAGGTGTGCCATCCCATCCTATGTGGCACTCCAAATTAAAAGTTAAAAAAAAATATGATATAAAAATAAAATATGAAACTTTAAAATCAAGTTAGAAAATTAGTTACCAAAAAAAGTAAAAGTTTATCTTTTTAAAACAACCCCATAAGGGGGTGATGTCCATTTAGAGAGTCCTATTTGAGTGTATGGGCTGGACCAAGAAGGAAGGACTCTAAAAAAAAATCAAAACTCTAATTTGACTAGTCAACTTGCATACTTGGCAAACAAGATAAGGAGAGGAGATTTGAAACTCTATTCTATACCCAAGATCAAGGGCTAGGATTAATTCCAGCCCTTGATCTAAAAACCTAAATCTATAAATAGAGGAGGGGTTCACGCCCCCCCTATTCTCCTCTTTTATTTTTCTCAAAAGTCCCCAAGAACCTCTCTCCCCTCTCTCTCTTCCCTACACCAAAAATGTTAGATTTTGTCACCTTGGCTCAGCAAGAGAGGCTTCCACGTACATGAAGGAAGAATAGGAAGGTTGTGAGTGAGGTCATTGTTCCTGTGGAACAGCCGGTCTGTGTGAGGAGAGCCATCTACGCTCATAGAATCGATTTTCATCAATAAGATAGGGAGCTCTATACTTTATACGTAATCCAAAATTTATGGGTATGAATTCCTTCAATTTTTTCAAAATTACAGACCTTAAATCATGACCCTCACATGTGGGTTTGGTTTAGGGCTGTCGAATCATGCGGTTGGAAGGGGTTTTCGAAAGAAAACCTCTCTAAAAATCATTTTCTATCAAACCAATTTTCTCAGAAAATAAAATCATAAAAACTATAAAATATGTGTTACTTGATTGCTTTTCTTAATATTTTGATTTGGGTTAATAGATTATGATGATATCAATATTTTATAAAAATTTGAAAAATTCCTATGGTTGTTTTCATGAGAACTCATATGTTTTGGAATTTGGGTTTATAAAAAAAAAATTGGTATCATATTTTTGGCCTGACACCCGATCGATAAATCGCTCGTATCTCTCTTGTCCAGGGGAGTTTTAATAAGCAGTTTATTGCGTTAGAAAGATAACAAAATTTTGCATCTACTGTAAAATTTTGGGATATGTTCATAAACTGACCAAAGATCTATAATAGTTGGAATAGAAAAGTACAAATCTACACCAAAATGTTCAAAACTCCCTTATACAGATGAGTTTTTGTGAACGGTTTACAGCATCTGACAAAATTTCCTATGACCTAGGAAAATTTTAGATTTGTTAACTATACATGAAAATTTTTACAGCCTCTATAATAGTCAGACCAAGTTGGGATTTTCGTAAATTTGGGACTGGTTCAAGAATCGATCTTTGATGTAGGGTTTCAAATGTTCTTGTTAAAGGAAGATGATATGAGCGTATAGGATAGATTATTTTATGTTTAGCATGATTGAATAGTATGTCATTATATAAATGTTTCATGTTCCATGATTATTTAAGGTTTTGTATAATTCTTGCGTAGATGTAAGCATATATGATATGTTTCTTAATGGATTTAAGATTTTGATTAATGTATGGTATTGTTTTAGCAAAGATTAGCATGAATCCATATAAGTACGCATTACATAATGATGTTACCCCATTTAGATCATTGAAATTCATGAGTTTATGTATTTTTACCTTGAGTCTTGTTCTTTCTTGATGAATCTTGCATGTGTTTGAATCTTGTTCTTTCCTGCCCTCATTTTTTATCCCGACCTGTTTTAGAAAAAAAATGATATCTCAGTAATAACAAAGCCAATAAATTCAAATAAAAATACAAGAGTATTCTACACATCTAGGGCTTAAATTTAGAGCTCTGTTTATATCAGTATCGAGGCCAAAATGTCACTTGCAACAGAGAATATATTTTTTGCTCTGCCTGCGAGACTATTCTGACCCACAGTTTTGATGGTTATAAAGACCCAACAAAGGCTGATCAAAATAAATCAAGAAAATTTTGGGTGAAGGACTATATAGATAAGATGATCCTTTAAAAAGGAATTTATGAAAAGATTTACCTATAGCTCTGGAGAAATTTCCCAATCTGGGAAAAATTTCAGTAGATGACAGGTTTTGTCTTATATCTTTCATAAATAGGGTTTAGTCTCAGAATTTTCTTGATTTTATTATAATGAATTTTTAAGTTCTATTTTTTAGATTGTTTTCCTAGAGAATATGTATATTTGCAATAAAATTGAAAAAGTGAAATTCGATTTCTAAAATTTTCAATGGATTTTCCAAAATTAGGTTAACAAAATTCCAAAACTGCACAATATGATATATATGATTTCTTCATTGTAATTGATGCTATATCTACAAAGCTATGAAAGTTTATCATGATGATTATGTACATGTGCACATGTTTACTGAGTAAGAGGCATGAGTAGGTGATTAAATGCCCTATTCAAAACTTACATTCATTGGTTTCGAAGTGGCCAAATCAACTTCCATGAAATTTGTTATGGTATTGCATGTAAAAAATTAATGCACATAAGTGAAACCATAACACTAAAGCAATGGCTTGCAAAGAGGGGGTAAGCGGTTCTAATGGCTTCGTAGAAATATGTTTTAAACACGAAAGGTTGCTTCTTCCTCACCCACGAAAATAAGATAAAATCTTTTTAAAGACTGTAGCGTAGAGGGGTATAAAACTCATGAGAAAAATATGATGCATCGGGTTAGTGGTGTTGGGAGTCTCTCTCGATCATGTCGTTTCACACCTAGACTGGTAAAAGGTGTCCGGCCAGGACAAAGTCACCCTTGTATGAAAACACTCATGCGCCATGGTCCTTCACCAGGTATATGCCTGTGTTCGTACCCACAGGGCTAGATGTGAAACCTAAATGTATATGCATTGAATAAGCAATGCATGCATCATATAAGAAAGAAAATTTAATTAAAGATAATAATCAATGCATGCATACGAAGGGCTTCTGCATTGGTAAGTTCATACATTTTTAATTGTTCATGCATCTTTACTTGATTAAGTTGAATGATTGATGAATAAATGTTAACTTTTTGGTAATTACATATTTACTTGAGATATTTGTTATACTTGTTGAACCTTATTGTATTTGAATTGGTACATGCATGAAAGTCTGAAGAGATTTCTGCTTATGAATTTTAGATTACATATTTAGTATACATCTGCCCTACTGAGACATGTTTTGTCTGACCCTATGAATTTATAATCTTTTTCAGGAAGTGTGTGAGCTCACATGCAATGGCAGGAGGTTGTGATGTGGACCGAGTCATATCTTTCTCGAACCTTTGAAGTTCTGGAATAAGAGAATATAAGTTGCTCAGGACTCTGATATATAAAATGATAATTTTTATTATTAATGATGGACATGTGAGAACATTTATTTCATTTATGGATGTCTAAAATTCTAAGTTTAAATGTCTGGGTGAATGTAAATGTGAATGTAAAGGAAAAGTAACGCACCAAGTTTTACTTTCATTGATTTTTTGCTGTAATTTCATAAAAGAATTTAAAAGCATTTAAAAAAAATCATAATTTTTGGGACTTAAAATTTGGGGTGTTACAATGCTGGTCCATACTGGGTCTGTCTAGCCGTGTATGCGCGTTTGGGTGTTTTCACAAACTGTCCATGAAATTGGAAATCCAATTGCAGTTTTATAATTTCAAAGACAAGAACCTAAGTTTAGTTTTGTGAACAATATATTGAATACATATTTCATCCCTTGAAACCCTTCATTTTCGATTTTACTTTTTATTAAAGAAATTAGGAATTCAAGTAGCCATTTTCTACAAGAAACCATGTTCATCCAAATCTCTAAATCTATTTTCTCTTGAGTGAATCATAATCATCTCAATTTCTAAATTCATTTTCGTTGAGTGAATCATAATCTTTTCATTGAATTAATCATAATCATTCAAATTTTTCAAATTCATTTTCCCATTGAGTGATTCATAATCATCCGAATTTTTCAAATTCATTTTCCCATTGAGTGATTCATAATCATCTGATTTAGTCTTCAAGAAGGCTTTCTAAATTGTTAATCTTTAATAATTAATTTCTCATATCACATTCATCTAGAGAATTTATGAAACCAAATGATAATTTAATAAATCATATCTCACTCACACAAATTATTCAAAGCATAAACTTTCAACTGTGATCATGCAAAAATTTTCCTCTCGTTCCTCTTTTCCTTCTCTTTTTCCTTTCTAGCCTCTATTCCCCTTTTTGAAGGGGAATAAAAAGATTAGAAACAAAGAGAGAGAAAAGAAAAGGAAGAAGAGAGAAGAACTATTTTTCAAGGTCTCATTTGACCAAAGAAATGTTTTGAAAATCACTCACCTCTGTTTTGAAAATATGCGGGAAAAATAGAGAGACGGGATTCGCTCGTCGGTACGAGGTTCGACGGTTCCTGGCGCCTTTACCAGGGGTAATCGAACCAAGGATCGAATTTATGCCTTTTGCTTTGCTAGAATATCGTCTAAGAATTTATTCTAAGTCTAAAAAAATGCACAGAGAATCATGCTTGTGCAATGCAAGAATTTATGCTCTTTTGAAAAAAAAATGTTTTGGAAATTTGGGATTTTCCAAGTGATTCTGAAATAAATGTGATAATGTTGTGAAGAAATGATCCAAAGATTTTGCAATTTTTTGAAAAAGTTAGATTTTGAATCTAACTTAGAATTTGAAATAGATCTTGGCAGAAGGGATTTGAAATTCCAAGTCTTGAAATAATCAGGGATTTGAAAAATGGATTTTGAATTTTGAAGAAATAAGGGGGGAAAGGAGATTTTCAAACTGAGATAGAATTTTTGAAGTGAAGATGAGTTTTCAAAGTTAGAATGAACTTTGAATTTTGATTTTGAATCTAGGATTCAGAGATGGAATCTTGGAAGAGACTTGAATTCCAGATTAAAAGTCTGAAATTAGAATGGATCTTAGATTCTGATAGAATTCGAAAATATAATTGGATTTGAAATCTGGATTTTCAGGATGGATTTGAATTCAATATCTGGAATCCTAAATAGAATTGGATTCGAAGTCTAGAATCCGAGATGGAGTTGAATCTGAAAGTCTGGCTCCTAAATGGTATTGGATCTGAAGTCTGGGATCCAAGATGGAATTGAATACGAAATCTGGAATCCTAAATGGGATTGGATTCGAAGTCTAGAATCCAAAAATGAAGTTAGATCTAAGGTTTGGAATTCTAAATGGAATTGGATCCGAAGTCTGGAATCCGAGACAGAGTCGGATCTGAAAATCTAAATCCGAGGTGGATTTGGATTCTAAATCTAGAATCCAAGATGGAATTGGATTTTGAAAATCCAAATGGGACTTGTCGATGGATCTGGATCTTGGAAATCCAGTTTTGAATTTAAAACTTAGAAAAAATCAAATTTTGAGATTCAGAATCAATCTCAAAACTTTGATTTTGAATTTGAGAATCAATACTCAATAAAGGATAAATTTGATTTAAAGCTTGAGTTTTGGAATCAGAAGATGAATCAAGAATTTCAAAGTTAAATTGAACTTTGAAATTTAATCTGAAATGCTAAATTGAATTTTTAAGTTGAATCCTGGAAATGAAAATGGAATTCTAAAGTCGAATTGAACTTTGAAATTTGATAGAATTTTGAATATAAAAAATGAATTTGAAATTTTAAAGTCAAATTGAACTTTGAAATTGAATTTTGAATCTTGAAATGAGATAGAATTGAATTTGAACTTATAAATAAGAATTGATTTGAGAAATGAACAAGGTATTTGAAGAATTGTCTCAAAAATCATTTGGATTTTGAAATAAAATGAAAAGAATTTTGAAAATATGATGTAATTCTATCCTAAATGATGAATGGAGAAGGATTTGAAATTGAGTTTTTAAAAGAATATTTCATTCTTTAAATGAATTAAAATAAGATTGAAGATTTAATACATCCCTGACTATGGTCATTGAATGTACTATATAATAATTTATATTTAAATTCACATCAAGAATAAAATACATTTTGGTGCCTTTATAAAGTTTAAAATGAAATTAACTCTCAATATATCTTGACTATGGCCATTGATATATATTTTGAGTTAATTTTAAGTTTAAACTTTGATAAAGGAAAAAAATATTTGAAAATATGATGGTTTTTGAAAAGGATCCAGTGTGAATCTAATGTTATTTCATAAAAGATGAAAATCCTAAGTTTTGATCACATCCCGACTATGGCCATTGATGCAAATCATCAACTTAGGATTTAATCACCTCTTATTAGAATGGTGCATGTGCCATTCGTGTTCTCATTGGTGAAATTTTTGCAATAAAAGAGGAAAATGATATGAAAACAAATAATTTCTAAGATATATGCATGCTCATACATTCTAATCTAGTGCGAGAAATATAAACTTCTCATTTATAATATAGCTATTACAAATTTTGGAATTGAAATTTAAAATTGAGAATCCCTAATCTAAGAAGAAGATCAACATTCTAGATGTATTCCCTGCAAAGGACTTGAGTTAGCTGCAAAGCAAAACTATCTGACATAGAAGAGAAATGTTAAGTTTTGAACTGAAACTAAATGAATTTGCTGAGGAAGGGATGCATATAGATGCATATGAAGACCAAAATTAGCGATCTACAGGATATATTAATGGTGCACATCTATAGTCATAAAACATAGAAATATATATAAAGGCCAATATGTTGTATATATATATTCAGCACAGGGCCTAGTGCTGAGTTATCAAAAGTGGGCTTCAAGCATCACAGGTATATGCATGTATATCCTCGACAAAATATCCATCAATGACCCTCTTTCTATTGCTAGGACTCTACTAAGGGAGAGTTCTTTTTAGCAAGAAGATAGCCTTAATATCATAGACCCACTAGAAATGCCCAACCAGTCCTATGTTAAGTTTCTCAGTCGCTGGTACCGATGGGTCATTTATATACAGAAGGTGCTGCTAAGGTGATATAAGGGTGTATGGAAGTTAGTGACAACATAGGTGAATATGTTGTCGTCAAATGAGGTATTAATGGGAGGTGTTGCTACAGTAGTAGCAATGGATGGAGCCCTTTCAGCGAAGGGCTGATATGGTGAAAGTGTGTTGCTAGTGGTTTATGAAGGTGGACAACAGTTGAAGTGGATGATGTTGTAACAGTGCAGCAATGGGGTGCAAAAAGAGGCTGTACTTTGCAAATATGGGGAATAAAGGTGGGACAGGGAGTGGAAGTGTTGGTGTATTGTGGTAGTGAAGATGTGCTCACGGTGGAGATAGACTTAGGGTGAATAGTGGATGCTGTGGTTAGTAAAAGGTGGTAATGTTCTTCAATATAACTTGGATACTTTAATAACAAAGTGCAGCAAAGTGTGGCACTGCATGTGCCAAGTCTATCGCACCTTAATCTCCTGCTATATTCATTATACTGCAAGACAAGTACTGAGAAGGAATCTCCTGAATCATGGGGATCAACTGAAGTTGTATCCTCGAGGAATCTTCATAACCCATCTGAAGCTTGTCTTTGGGTATTGGAACGAAAGAGCAGATTATAAGTTGATTCAAACATCACTCTTGAACACAGAGACAGGAAAAGGACCAACAGATAGGTATTGATATTATAAAAGGCATTTCCTTCCATTCCCACTCTAGCATACCTTCTATCAGGAATAGGGCTCTAACCGAATTCAAAATTTTCCTCTAGTTACCATTTTTGTTATGGAATTCAGACAGAGAAATCAACATATTGATAGGAAACTTCCTCTACTTCCTATATGTTGCAATATTCCTTTTCCTCCAAAATGAATCAACCCAAAACACAAATATATAGTGCTCTGCAATTGGTAAATCATACCTTGTTTTCAGTACCTTCACGACACGAGACAAGACGTGGTCGAAAGAAATATTAAGAGGATCAGCCAGTGATTCATAGAATGCAGTAGCTTTGCCCAAATGTTACCCAACACACTTTATTGTTTTGAAGAGAATTTCACCATCAGAAGTATCCACCAAAAAATTCAACCCTGAGTTCATGAAATCACCAAATTCATTATACGAACCATATGCAAAGCATTTGATATCTCCCAAGCAATGAAATTAAGACAATGAGTTTTTCCTGGTTAAACCGAGTGTGCTTGTTGAGCCATCCACAAGCAAACCATAAGGGATGCTGTTCTGAGACAACTCTGGAAGCAATCACCACAAGCGCTTTACCAATTACGCACTATTGAACATGGGTTCAAAATGGTTTGGTGGATCAAAGGATTATGAACAAAGATTTGGAAGTGCTTTTGGCACTTCACCTTGATAAAAAAAAAGCTATCACTCATGAACAGAACTTTTGTTATTCCAAAGGGTTTCAACCAAGAAAATTCCTACTGATAATAGGTATTTATGTGATGCCAACAGGAGATTGGTTTCCCAAGGGGTGAGTGATCAATATCACGTTGCAACAACATATAAGAGGTAACATGCTCACTCCTATTATAGTGGATCACAAAGGAAGAGAGAGAGCATATGTTATGACAAGGCACGACCCCCTGCTATAACCAGGTGCAGAAGATGGACATTACATTATTCCTGAGCAAAACCTATACTAAAGTAAGAGTCCAGCTAAAGGAAAAAAAAAGAATGATAAAGAAAACAAAGGTAATTCTATGAATATTTTAACAAAGAATTTGATTATTAATCAGAACAGGACATCTTCCTTAGCAAGGAAAATCACAACCAGTGGGACATCTCTTACAGTGAATCGGGGGAATTCCTACCATCGATATTCTTCAGTGGGATTAGAGAGAGAGTTTCTGGTAACTCAATTCTCGTTCCAAGAACAGATTCTAATAGAGAAGAGAGAAGGATGAATTTGTGGTTTATCTGCTGCACGCCTCTCGCGGTGAGATGGTCATCTGGAACCAACGTTTCTAACATTCTTCTTCAGCCCTGCAGGTCCAGGACCTTTATCTTACCAACAGGGTCATCCTCTAGGATCCTTACACTACGATATTCAGAACTCAGCATGCTGATGCTGCTTTCACCATATGACGATATCGGCTGAAAACTTTCAACAAATCTTACCTGTGGTGTAACGCCCCAAATTTCAAACTTGCGAACCTTTTCAGAAAGACAGGCAAGAGACTAGAAATATCTCTTTCCTTTAGAGTTTGATTATGAAATCAGTAAAAGATTTTTCTTTTAACAAATCATAAGGCAAGCTGACAACTTTGGGCACGTTAGCTAAAAGAACCAAAACTCGCAAGATTCGGATATCCCAAGGAAAATCTGATACAAACCCATAGCGTCCAGGACGCGAGCTAAGAGCAGGAAGAAGAAGTCTTGAAGTCATCTTGCAATCGCGCCATCGCCCGTAGAGTACCTAATCATCACCTGTACCCATAGAATGGGTTAGTTTCGCGAAAAACTAGTAGGTGCACAAGAGAGACTACAAGAAACTGAATTAAGTACATTTAATTCAGTAGGTTACGCAGTTTAAAGCAGATATGCAGTTAAATAGGTAAGCAATGCAAGCAGGTGAATAGTGCAAACACGTAAGTAGTACAAGCGAATAAGTAGTGCAAGCGAGTCAGCAGTGCAAGCGCGTAAGCAGTGCAAATGCGTAAGTAGTGCAAACAGTAAGCAGTTCAAAGCAAGTAAGCAGTGCAACTAACAAACGCAGCATACGATTCAATTGATCGTAGGTTGTGAACCACCACGCAACTAACTTGTTCTCGTTCCTAGAACGAGGTCTCTGCATCTAATCACCATCAGGACATCGTTTGTTGCTCACTACTTCTAACAAACACTTTGTCCTGAACAACCTTAATTTATTCTCATCTCTCAAAGTCTTACATGGCTAATTGTCACAGGTTATAACTCACTAAGGCGTCATACTCTCTCAGAAAAGCTCACCCTTCCGTAGAAGGTCCAAAACATGATCACTAACTCAAATCGCTAACGATCTGATTCTCACACCTGAGTCATGTATGTAATCATGCTAAAACAGAAAGCCGAAACTATGAATTCATAGTTGGCTATCACAAACAATCTCAGAAGATCGTCACAGCTCACCATAACTTTTTATGGTAAGCAAAAACACAAGATCCACTTCGGATTGTTCGGTCCGAGAGATATACGACCGGACAAGGAATTTCCGCCCTAGAGGGTATACCTGATCTTGGGCCATACACTTCCTCACAGAAGTTTACCGACTTCGCGGTTACCCGTTCGTGGATAATGTACATCCTCACAGAGATCTCCCACTCTAGCCGGGTCACCTGATCTGGGAAATGTATAACCTCACAGCGAAACCTTTGGGAGACCGATCCCCAACAAATGCCATATCCAATGAAAATCATTGTGATACACGCATCAACATAAATGACCGCTCTCAGGGTCGATAGCCACTAATACAAATAACAAGATCAACGCCGGATCACCTGGTCTGGGAAATGTATAACCTCACAAGGAATTCCGCCCTAGATGGTATACCTGGTCTTGGACCTTACACTTCCTCACAGGAGTTCACCGCCTTTGCGGCTACCCGTTCGAGGACAGTGTACATCCTCACAAAGAATCTACCACTCTAGCCGGGTACCTGGTCTTGATCATACACGCCCCCACATATAATACTTTGGAGATCAGGTCCTCGACAGACACCCTACTCGGTGATACGCGCATCTATACAATCGACTGCTTCGAACAGTTGACCACTCTTGGGGTCAGTAGCCACAATATGGGCACAAGAATGTATATTAGCATACGCATCGTATCACTTCACATAGAAGCATATAGTCCTACGCATCGTATTGTTGCCACAAGGAATATTGCAATCCTCAAATAGGCCCTCAAAGCATGCGTAAACGACACATGAGAATGCGCAGATATGGCAATCCAGTTGATTCTATGAGCAAAGAGTAACTAACTCTACCTGTCAGCCAAACAAAACAACTGAATAAGACAAGCACTCATAACAATGCTCGTAAAACATACAATTACCATAAAATGGCTCAATCCATCAACAAGTAATTAAATTAATCGTAAGGCATAAACCATTGCATCACAAGCCATTCATAAGCAATCATACGACATCAGTTATATTACAATATGTAAGCAGCTTATAAGACAAGCCGCCACATCAATCCTAGTTGCCACCAGTTTGTAGAATACGAGTTGTATGCAATCACATCAATCATAAGAGATGCAAGCCAACAAGTGCTATGCTACAATAAGCATCAAAACAGTTCGACCAAGGGATAAAGCAAGTCACATGCTAATATGTAGCAACTGGCATAATGCTATTATTATAAGCATTTAACTAGTATGAGAAGCTCCTTATTACTCCGCAAAGAACTGTGTAAGCAGTTTAACCAACTAGAGTAACGCCTTGACAGTCATGCACAGCTCAACGAGTAGCATACTGAACTATCGAGCAAGCAAGCGAATTAGTAGTGTAAGTGAATCCGTAGTGCAAGCGAAGCAGTAGTGCAAGCAAATCAGTAGAGCAAGCGAATTCGTAGTGCAAGCGAATCCGTAGTGCAAGCGAATCAGTAGAGCAAGCGAATTCGTAGTGCAAGTGAATCCGTAGTGCAAGCGAATCTCACGACTCAACGACTAGTGTGAACAGACTTTATGTTTCGATAATTACTAGCATGCGGGTACGCGCAGGCAAAACGTAGAACCAACTGAGACTAGTTTGGGCGTCTGTTATTCTATGTATTTTCAATAACCCGAATAGCTAGTTGAGTTTGCTCCAAAGGGACGGGTTTAGTCGAGAGAGGATTCCCCAAAGAAGGCTGTGCCACGGATGCATCCAACTTCTACAGAAGTGTTGAGCTAACTAATGTAGCCCCTTTCCCCTAACTTCAATGACTGGGGAGGCCAGATCAAATGCCCGTAGGGTGGTTGTTAACAACCTGTCCATTGGAGTTTGTACCACTTTGTCCTCTCCCTTGACAGACACATAGAAGCAAATAGATACGTTAGGGGTTGCTTAACTAACGACCCATCCTATGTTGTGGTCTTTAAACCACTCAAGCATCTTGCCTGTAAAGGCGAATGTGAGGCCATTTATGTGATTATAGCATTTTGCATTTAGCGTTGTTCGAGGTCGCACGACCGTCTCATCCGATCATCGCAGTACTAGATGTGTCATGCACGACTACAAGTACTCTAGGATGAAGGGGGTATAGCTCCTCAATAAAAGCCTCAACAGGAGTATTTCACAAAGATGTAAAGTTTATTAACTTTACTTTATCTTTTGAAACAGCAGTACCTTGTGCCAACATTATGCATGTGATTATCTCAAATCACATCCGCTATCGGGGTATCTACATGTCTCGCATGACTCGATACCAACCTCAATAGATGGAATACAGGTTTCTCAACAGAACACTCGCTAAGAAGTTCGCTCGAACCCCCAATTCGGGATCACCCGAGATAAGCCAAAAAGGCGAGCTGAACCAGCCAGTCACATCTTTCCAAATGCTTTGATTTGGAGCAGTCTTTGATGCTTTTGCGCAGCTCCCTAAAATCTCAAGTCGACTCTGCAGGACTGCGCACATGAAGATCCAGGATCCTTGCGAGGTATCCCTCTCCTTAGACGAGGATGTGTCGCTCGCTCCCGACTGAACTCTTGTTGCAAGAGGGAGAGTGGTAAATGCCCCTTGCATCCTCCACGATGATGCCTTTAAGGCATACGCAAAGAGCAAGAACTTGCACGTCATCTGCAATAGCAAGCCAATACCAAAACATATGCAAAAGCAAGAGCCTAGGCCCAAAGCACGATGGCAAAGTAAAGGCGGTAAGCAGAAGTGCAATCGCAAAACCTTTGCGTGATGCACGATGACAAAGTAAAGGACAAGGATCGTGAAACCACGTCCTTGAGTTAAATGCGTACTCGTATAAATATATATGATATATATATATATATTATCCTTTTTAGTTAATTGAACTCAATTCAATTGTCCAAGTCCTCTGTGCAATTTTCCCCTACCTTTGGGAGTTGCAAGCTTGCTGGCGTCTGCGAGTGTAAGCGGTGGATAGCTTGGGTCACAGAGCGCGATCAAGATCCGTCGCATGAGCTGCAAAAGTAACGATCTTAGCAAGCTACCACCAAAAATAGAAAGTCAGGGGCAATGTCGTCGTCCTGACATAAAGGAAGTAGAGGCAGGGGCATCGTGCACATGCGCACCTGCTATAAGCGCAAGAAGCAGGGACAGGGGCTGTGAGCCCCTGCTGACTTGCTATCAGCGGACTCCGAGGAGGCAGGGGTTCCACCCCTACTCTCATAAAGCGAGGGCAGGCAGAGTTGCGTCCCTGCCTGACAAAGTAGTAGAGAGGCAGGTTCAAAGCCCCTGCCTGTCAACAACGAACGGAGGCCCGCCTGATGCCAGGGAAAAATGAGGCGAGGGGGCTTGCCACGACCTGCCAAAAAATAGCGAAGGCAGGGGTGATGCTTCTGCCTAATGAGAAAAGAGGCACAGAGAGGGCTCGGCCCCCCTCCCCTGCCGCAACAAGGAGCAGGGAGGGGCTCGACCCCTCCCCTGCCGTAACAGAAGCAGGGAGGGGTCATGCCCCTCCCCTGCCGAACAGAGAGGAGGGGGGCGAGCCCCTCCTCTGCCGTGCCGTAACAAAGAGAACAGAAAGGAGGGGGGCGAGACCCTCCTCTGCCGGAAGAACCACGAAAAGGCACGGGATCCGCCCCTACCGAAAAATCCACAAAAAGGCAAGGGGTAGAAGCTCCTACCGAAAAGATGGGCCGACACAGGGAGCTTCGCTCCCTGCCGGCGAAACAAGAGGGACAGAGGGAGCGGAGCCCCTTGTCGACACGACAAGTGACAGAGGGCGGAGCCCCCTGCCGACGACAGAGGGCTCTGCCCCCTGTCAATCGACCCAAAGAGAGAGACAGGGGGGAAGTCCCCCTACCGACGACAGGGTGCTCAGCCCCCCTATCGGCCGATCCTGAGAAAGGCAGGGGGTAACCCTCTACCGATGAGAAGTGACGGCAAGGGGCTCTACCCCCTGTCGGTCGATCTCTCACTAAGAAGAAGAAGATGAGGCGGAAGGAAGGGAAAAGAGGGGAGGTGGATGCGTACCTGGGGTCGCCGGAGTAGAAGGTGGTGGCGGTGGGTCGTCGGCGCCTTCGCAGCATAGAGAGGGAAGGAGATGGCCGGCAGCGGCGGCGTCGAAGGGAGGTCGCAGGTGGCAGCAGCATCGAAGGGAGAAAGGAATAGAGAACAATAGACAGTGAGAGAGAGAGAGACAGCGAGAGGGGGGGTCGTATTTGAAACCCCCCATGCCATGTTTTCTAAAGAAGGCTCAAGGGAGGCGGTGAGGCTGTGCCCGGCCGCCTCTCCCTTTTTGGATCCGGGTTGGGTCCAAATCTGGATCCGACCCGGGTGAAACAATTTTTTTTTTCGTTTATTACATGTGGGCCCTTCATGATTGTTGCCACTAGAGTCGATTCAACCAGCAGACAAATTTTGCACCCATCTTGATAAACATGTTGAAGGTGTATCGTCAGTTAAACTTACCATAGCACCACCTCTTAGAGGTTTGTTTGATGCATCCCCTATTGCCAAACTTCAGACCCTCAGGAGCATATGTCAAAAATAGCAGGACGAAGCGATCCAGACAAATAACATGAAAGATAGATATGTAGATGGTAAAATCATCCCCAAGAAAAAAATAAAACTAAAATAAATAATAAAAAAAATAGTAAAATCCAGCGCTGAACAGGAGTAAGAACAACAGGAATGATATATCTGAACATTAAGAAGACGATACGACACAGTGAACGCTTTGGGAAAATGCATAATGGAAGTAAACAAAAGGAGGCTCGCTATGGATTTTATTATGAATCGTAAATCGATTCATAATAAAATCGAAGCAATCTACTATAAACATGCCATTAGAGGCTAGATCGAGGTTCCCATGAATTGCAAGGGATCATCGAATAGTATAAAAATATAAATTGAAGGGAATTAAAATAAATTACCAGAAAACAAAGCAGAAATGTCAAGAGAGAAAGTAAAAAAAAAAATCAGTAATGTTGCATATAGATAGATCGATCTGTGATGAGCAAATCGACATTATCAAGGATGCCTTAATGGAGTAGGGACTGATGTTTAGAATATGAAAATTCCTTTACTGTAGCACTTGATAGATCGGTCTTGCGATGCACAGATCGGTCTTACCGTAGGTGCATTTAAAAGAACGAGGAAGTAGGTGAAAGTAAACAAAATCAAAACAGGATCCTAAGAAAATGCTTACAGAGGAATTGAGGGATGGGAATAGAAGTATTACCTGGTTTTGTAGGAGCTCTGGAGGAAGGTTGCGGATGATATGATGATTCTTATCTGCCAGAATCATGTAGCTCTGCGAGGGTCCTGGATGAAAGAGGAGCCTGACTGCGAGAGATGAATCGTGGAGGAGTGAATTGAGAGGGGAAGGGTGAAAACCGATCGTGAAAGAGAAAGAAAGGTGCGTGAATCTGATGGGGTGAAGGCAGATGGCTTATTGACCCCCCTGAGGGTCGATTTTATAGGAGATGGCCGTTAGGCCTCTTTCAAATTGGGTCCCCTCCATTTTGAAGTTTCTCAAAACAATGGCTCTTTTGTAAAAAAAATTCTAAAAGAAGGTTTTCACTAAAACAACTTTCATAAAAAAGGGTTTCTCAACCATTTTTTGTATTTTTCTTTTCTATTATTATTATTTTTGGTTCTTTTCTTTGCATTTTCTACATTTTTTTGTATTTTTTTAAAAATAAAAACTCTAAAACTATGGGATTTCTAAACTATTTATAAAATTTTACAAATATTTACAAAAGAAAGCTTTTCTGAGAGTTCGAGTTTATCTTTTGGAATTTTCTTCAGAAAACAGGTTTACATCCGGATTTTGAGGAAATATTTGAGGTTTAAACCTCGAATCGAGAAATACATAGTTGTGGATCCAACAGGATACCAGATGGACTGTCTGAGCCTTTTAGAAATTATTTTTGGTATTTTTAAAAAATTTAATTTGAAAATTCAGATAACAAGGCTCAGATTTGAAATTTGGCAATGGATCCGGATCCAAAATCGAGTCAGATGGATAAAGATGGAGCTTATTTCAGAAAATTCAAAGAATAACTGAAATTTATATTGAAATCAACTCAATTTTCTCAGAAAATGGGGTCAGGGGCAAAAAGGAAATATTTACAAGATTTTGAAAAATTTGGGGTGTTCACAGATGCCCCTCTTTGCTACTAAGTCAGTTGAAAGCCAAGCTTAGTGGCAAAGAAAACACTCCAAATTTTGAAAAATGCCTCACTCAGCAGCTCTGAACTGGGTATGAAAGAATTTATTTGAAAAGACATGGTTTCTCAGGATTAACACCTTATCCTAAATGGATTTGGGGAGACAAAATCCTCGAAAATGACATGACTGAATAACAGAAATGAGAAAATCGTGATGGAACTTTGCGCGAAGGTCCCGAAATGGTGAAAAATAAGGATTTTGATCAAGTCTCGTGGGTGAGACAAGATCATCTTTTTGGAATAACTCAGGTTTAGCCCTTAACCTGGATGGGACGAATATATATCAAGATGAATTGAATGTGGAAATGAATGCATGAAGATCTTGATGGGATATTTTTGAGAAAAATGCCTCATGAGATGAAGCTCAGGTATGATCCTTTCCTGGATGGATATGGATGGTATGGATTTCTTTGATGAGAAAGACCCTGATGGGACTGGGAGAACGCACCTCGTTTGAAATGAGGAACCTTGTCGGAACGAGGATCAGGTTTAACCCAAACCTAAACGGAAGATACCGCATGGAAAGATGAGGTTCAGGATTAACCCTTAACCTGAAAGGGACAATACCTCGAGGAGCGAGGTTCAGGCTTAACCCTTAACCTGAAAGGGGCAACCATGCGGAATCCTCGGATGAAGAAACCCTGATGGGACCTTCAGAATTTGGACGAACAAATCCGAAAAGGGGTTTGCGAAAGGAGAAAAATGAGGTTCCCTAAAGCTTGAAAAAGGGATGATCTTGGGCGCCTTATTGCTGAGACTAAATCCGCTTTTGAAATTGATGACCTCTCGCAGAAAATTCAGGTTTGACCCTTAACCTGAGCGGGTACGACCATACAGAATCTTCTCGAAGGAAGTGTCTGTGATGGAGCAGGAAGAGATATTTCTCCTCAATAAGGCAACTCTTTTTTAAAATGTACACAACGCTAGGTTGTATAAAAAAATGGACATTGAGCATTTATTTCATTTTGAATAACTAAAAAATTTTGCCAATAAGATGAAACTGTAATTGATTCAAATTCTTGAGAAGGTGCACGTATGTGTGAAAGATATTTCCTCTTTTACCTAGAGTATTTCCTCCAACGAGGCTAACTCCTCGGCCTTAAGAGTCAAATTCAAATTTTTAGCACTGATGACTTTCTTCAAGGAAGTTATCAATTTCCCTGGTATGAGAAGAGAAGAAATATTCTTAATTTTATAAAAGCAAGTAGTGAAAAGGTATTGATAAAAGAATTTCGCATAAGAATACATCATCCTTCATTTGGAGATGTCCTGACTTTTCTCTCTTTTTTCGGGGAAGGGTACGTCACAAACTCCTTCATCTTGGAGATGTTCTGATCCTTCTTTTTCTCAGGAATTATACTGATGATATTGGCTCAAAAGGTCTTTAGATGATAGCAGAAATCAAATATCTTTTAGGGTTTGTCAGTAGGCTCATCGCATCCGCCTTCATCTTAACGGTGATCTGAACTTTCCCTGGAAGGATCCGTCATAAACTCCTTCATCTCGGAGATGATCCAAATCTTCTTTGGCCCAGGGGGTCTAGCTCGCATATTCGTCTTCATCTTGATGACAATTGAGAGATCCCTTTTGCAGATATTTGATTATAGCTTTAAATGGATGAAGAGATATGGATTGAGTGGGTTCTTTTTATCGCTTAGGATATTTCCACTGCTTGATTGCCAGAAAGTCGTCTCAAAACATGCGCCATAGCTACGATCAATATTGATTCGCTTCTAGCTTTTCAACGTCATTGAATATTTCTTTTGCTAATCATACCAAGAATATTTCTTACATCCTTTTGGTTGATCAAAGATTTGAATTTTATCCTTTTTTCGCAAAAAGTTTCACCCTTTTGGAAAGAATACTAGAGGTAATCTGAGGTGATTCTTTTGTACAACAAGAATATTGGAATCAACAAATATGTTAGCAAAATTGGAAAAGTTTTCAAGAATTCTTTATGAAATAATCACTCAATATAGATTTTGATGAGACCTTGAGTTGAACTTTTGATTTTGGAAATTCCGACCAGAAAAAAAAACTAAGACCTTTCATTTAACAACCAGCGAAGGAGTTTGAACCTTTGATTTGAAAACTGAGACTTTTCATTTAACGACCAGCGAAGGAGTTGGAACCTTTCATTTAACGACCAGCGAAGGAGCTGGAACCTTTGATTTAATGACCAGTGAAAACTGGGACCTTTCATTTAACGACCAACGAAGGAGCTGAAACCTTTGATTTAATGACCAGTGAAAACTGGGACCTTTCATTTAACGACCAGCGAAGGAGCTGGAACCTTTGATTTAACGACCAGTGAAAACTGGGACCTTTCATTTAACGACCAGTGAAGGAGCTAGAACATTTGATTTAATGACCAGTGAAAGCTAGGACCTTTCATTTAACGACCAGCGAAGGAGTTGGAACTTTTGATTTAACGACCAGTGAAAACTGGGACCTTTCATTTAACGACCAATGAAGAAGCTGAAACCTTTGATTTAATGACCAGTGAAAACTGGGACCTTTCATTTAACGACCAACGAAGGAGCTGGAACCTTTGATTTAACGACCAGTGAAAACTGGGACCTTTTATTTAACGACCAGCGAAGAAGCTGGAACCTTTGATTTAACGACCAGTGAAAACTGAGACCTTTCATTTAACGACTAGCGAAGGAGCTAGAACCTTTGATTTAATGACCAGTGAAAACTAGGATCTTTCATTTAACGACCAGTGAAGGAGCTGGAACCTTTGATTTAACAACCAGTGAAAACTGGGACCTTTCATTTAACGACCAACGAAGGAGCTGGAACCTTTGATTTAACGACCAGTAAAAACTGGGACCTTTCATTTAACGACCAGCGAAGGAACTGAAACCTTTGATTTAACGACCAGTGAAAACTGAGACCTTTCATTTAACGACCAACGAAGGAGCTAGAACCTTTGATGATGTGATCTAAGATTGCGACTTTTTGTGAAACAACCAGTACGAGGACTGAGTTTTGTGAATGAACTTGATCTTTAGATTTGAAGATTTTGAGAGGTAACCCGTGCGAGGACTGGGTTTTTCAAATGAACTTGGTCTTTAGATTTGAAAATTTTATAAAATAACCAGTGCGAGCACCGGGTTTTCCCAAATGAACTTGATCTTTAGTTGAAAATTTTAAGAGATAACCAGTGCGAGGACCGGGTTCCTCAAATGGACTTGCTCTTTATTTAAAAATTTTGAAAAATGACCTGTTCAAGGACTAAGTTCTGAAAAAATGGTTTGATCTAAGATCGAAAATTTAAAATGACCAGTTCGAGGACTGAGTTCCAAAAAAAATGGTTCGATCTAAGATCGAAAATTTAAAATGACCAGTTCGAGGACTGGGTTTTGAAAGCATACCAATAAGAGCACTGATTTTTTTGAAAATATACTAGTACGAGCATTGGTTTTTCCGACTGAGAGTCGGGAAGGAGACCGGCATTCTTAAGATATTTGGAGATCGAAGCAGGAATGATTGGCGGGGTTTCAGGATTATCCCTTATCTTGAAGGGGAAATAGAATAGACTTTTGATGAGAATTTAGGAAAAAATGATTCAGGTTTATCCCTTAACCTGAAAGAAAAAAGAATACCTCGAAGGCCGAGGTTCAGGCTTGTCCCTTACTCTGAAAGGGAAAGAAAAGATTTTGTGAAGAGATAACCTGAGACTTAAATTTAGAAGGGATATGACAAGATCTATGATTTATGATTTAGATGGACCAGCACAATTAGTTGTATGCAGTCCAATTTTCAGGATTAACCCCTTATCCTGAACAGAGAAAAGAAAGAATAGAATTTGAAAAGATAGAAGGAGATAGAATTTGATGAAAGATTGATAAAAATGGAGAAAATTTGAGGAAATTGATTTATTTTGTAAAAGAATTCTCACAAGTAGCATTGTTGCTCCTATGAGTGATCTCAGAATTATCCCTTATCCTGAATGGGAACACCTCGAAGAACGAGGGTCAGGTTTATCCTTTAACCTGAGGGGAAAAAGAAGAAAAGGAATACCTCATGGGAAAGAGGCATCAGGTTTATCCCTTAATCTAAAAGGGTCAAAAGTTGATAAAATTTAATAAAATTGAGAAAAAATGATAAAACTTGATAAAATTGATGTAAACTTGATAAAAATATGAATAAAATGAATGAAACTAATAAAGATAACAAGATTAACTGAAAATTTTATAAGATTTGAGAAAAACGAGTTTGTCTGATCTTGCCTGCATATGGGATCTTCAAAGTGAAAGAAAAATGTTCATTTTGAAAGACAAGTGAGAAATCATTTTTGGGAAGAGGATCAACCGCAAGAAGAATGATCAGCGCAAGAGCTGATCTTTGAAATGGAATCAATACGAGAGATCATCATGAGGGTCAATTTTTGAAGGCAACAGTTTGAAAACCTACTTTTTGAAAAAGAAGATCAACAACAGGTTTGATTTTTGAGAACAATGGTTCAAAACCAATTTTGGAAAATAAGATCAACACAAGGGTTGATTTTTGAAGACAAAGGTTTGAAAACAAATTTTTAGAAAAGAAGATCAACACGAGGGTTTATTTTTGACAAAGGTTGGACCAAAAATATTTGAACTTTTTGGTTTATCATAACGAAGATTTTGCAGAAACTTTCAAAATTTCATGATTTTTGAAAAACCCTCATAGGTAATATCATTTCTCTCATGAATGATGTCAGAATTGTCCCTCATTCTTAAAAGAACAGGAATTTAATGCCCCAGTATGGTATAAGAAAGAAGTATTGGATATCAAAGATATAAAGAAAATTGACATTTCATTGATAAACAAAGGTTGATAACAAAACTAAATATTTACAAGTACTTTGACGAAAATGATTCATAAAAGACTGGGCTGACTTGCCCCTACAAGGCAACCAAAAAGGAATGAAAGCGAAGAAAAAACTTTGGCATCCTCAATTCTCTGAGTGGTCCGAAAATGGCTCTGTCAGGACCGTTGGCTACTCTTCTTCCTCGTCCTCTACCAGAAGATTTCTATCAATGCAGTCTTGTATCATATGCTTGAGGATGAAGCAGTGCTCTGTATCGTGCCCCGTTGTCCTATGGAACTTGCAGAATTGGTCTTTAAATTTTCCCAAGATTACGGGAGGATCCGCGACTTTAGGGAGTTTGATCATCCCATAGTTTAACATGTATTCCAAAATTGTTTCCAAAGATTGATCTAAAGGAGTGAAGATTCAATCTTTCTCCCATTTGATGTACTTGGGCTTCTCTTGAAGATCCCTTTTTGTTGGAGGCCAGTCAGAAGCGGTTTGTCATTGTTCTTAGATAACCTTTCCTTCTGCCCCTTGTTCTGATCTATTTTTGGGCTACTGCCACTGTTATTTTTGTTTCCTCTGCTACTACTACCATGATTATTGCTGGAGGTATCGACTGAATGAGTGAACTGCGCCTTCTTCTTCTGGTCTTGGATATTCTTGACCAGAAGCATGCCCTTGTAGAGCCCATTTTACATTCCTACCTCAAGCCATTCGGCTCGCTCAATCAATTTGATGAAGGATTTCGCCGAGGAAGTGGCGATGAGGCTCCTTAGGAGTTGAGAAAATTATTGAGGATCATCTACAATGCATGTTCTTCGGGAATGGGAACCTTCATTTTGTTGCAGGTGCTTCTCCACCTGTGGATGAATTCTCCAGTCTTTTCATTTTCATTCTACTTCAGGTTGTAAAGGTGATTGAGTGTAGGTGAAGCCTCAGTATTGAATAAGAAGCGCTCGATGAACAAATTTATCAGCTTATCGAACTCTCATAGTTCGATAGGATTGATGTGGTCGGCATACCACCTGGCCGCTATACCCTCAAGACTGCGGGGAAAGCAAATGAACAAAGCCATGTTGTCCTTTATGAAATGGCAACATTCTGCATAAAAGGTGGCTAGGTGAGCCTTAGGATTGCCAGTTCCGTCAAACTTGAGGAATTTGCGAGGAAGATTCTCCAGGTTATCATCCCCATCTAGGCCATCGTAGAAATCCTCGCCAGTGTAGGTCTGCTTGCCCTTACTCTTGGCTCGAATGTCCTTGATTGCTCGAGTCATCTTCTTCAGTTGCTCGCGCATCAGGTCCTCTACTGGAATCCCAAACTTGGGCATGTTGACAGATTCGGTCTCTTCAGCGGCTATCTTTACAAACTGTCGCGGAGGATTCTGGCTGAACACATACTGTTCTTCTTCTTCTGATTCTGTCCCCTCAGAAGTACTGTCTGGCTGCATCTTCTTTTTGATGATCCTGACATGTTTTTTCATAGCCTTCTTTTTCAGTTTGCTCTTAGGAACTGCCCTTTTCAGATTAATCTCAGCCTGCTCTGACACCATCTTGGCCATCATCTTCTGGAACAAATTGTAGATAATTGGATCAACGTCATCTTCTTTGTCCTGGCTTTGTCTTTTGGATGACCTAGGAGAGTTCATTCCTTCTATTTCACTATTGCTGTATTGCTAAAAAGTCTCTTTTCCTGTCCTCGTCTGAACCATATTAAATACCAATGTTTTCTGCAGAGAAAAATGGAGGTTTTAGACTAAAGAAATTTTGGGAGAAAATTTTTGACAAGAGAAGAAATCAGGTTGAATAGGTTGAAAAATGATATCCCATTACTAGGGATTGAGTCGTCACAGAATTCGTGACAATTGCGTTGTTACTCCATGAGGGAGAACAAACAACTAAAACATGAAGGAAAAATGCTATTTTGAAAAGGATGTCTCTTGACGGAAAGAGATTTTATTTATGAAAAGATAAACAAGAAAAATAGAATCAGAAGATACATTGGAAAGATAGGAGGGAAAAGAATTTGAAAATTGATGGTAAAGATTTAAAATTTGAAGAATTGCAGGCAGGATAAAAAAGAATTTGAAGAAATCAGAAGAAGAAAAATACACCTGGGTTTTTAAAAACAAAGAGAAAATTTTGAATAATATATACCCAAGGTTTTGGAAAATATAAGGAAGATATAAAATATCACACAATCATAGATGCACAAATTAACAAGGATGCACAAACAACACTCCCTAAAGCTGACTCTAAATGCAATATTTGAAATGGCTGATAGGACCTTAATCCTAACTCTAAGATTTAGATCATCTGATTCCAATCAAGGTATGCTGATATACCCAAGCCGAAGCTCGAAGTACGTGGCATATAAAAATATTTCTTCGGTTCTAAGGTAATGACTTCCCAACATCCTTGAGCACCTACCGATATACCTCAGACTATGGCCCTTAGGTATGTGGTAGGGGGGGGCGTTAACCCAAATAAGTGGTCCAGTTGTGAGGCTTTCTCCCAAACTATGGTTCAGTGAGACCGCCCAGCAACGTGAAGACCCGGACAATATAGGTAGGGATGTTTTTCAAAAATATGTTCAACATGCAAGAAATTAGATGGCTTTAATGCAAGTCCTAAAGAGATAGAATTTAAATAAAGAGAAACATACACTTGCATACATTGTTTACATTCAATCCCTAGAATTGAGGAGAGTTGTATTTCAGACCTAAGTCTAATGTGAACATGGAGTAATCTCCTCAATATGGTCCTACCAAACCATACTTAGATCCTATATGCATTATGTCAGCTAGGACAGAGTCTCGGCTTCTATGGTTCGCATGAAAATGAAGCTGACATTTGTAGAATAAAGACTTAGACAATATCAAATCAAAGCAAAGGCACAAATTTGACCGGACGAAGACGTGTACCATCATGGTCACCAAATCTGTGATCATGCAAAAATTTTCCTCTCGTTCTTCTTTTCCTTCTCTTTTTCCTTTCTAGCCTCTATTCTCCTTTTTGAAGGGGAATAAAAAGATTAGAAATGAAGAGAGAGAAAAGAAAAGAAAGAAGAGAGAAGAACTCTTTTGCAAGGTCTCATTTGACCAAAGAAATGTTTTGAAAATCACTCGCCTCCGTTTTAAAAATATGCGAGAAAAATGGAGAGATGGGATTCGCTCGTCAGTACGAGGTTCGACCGTTCCTGGCGCCTTTACCAGGGGTAATCGAACCAAGGATCGAATTTATGCCTTTTGCTTTGCTAGAATATCATCTAAGAATTTATTCTAAGTCTAAAAAAATGCACAGAGAATCATGCTTGTGCAATGCAATGATGTATGCTCTTTTGAAACAAAAAATGTTTTGGAAATTTGGGATTTTCCAAGTGATTCTGAAATAAATGTGATAATGTTGTGAAGAAATGATCAAAAGATTTTGAAATTGGTTTGAAAAAGTTAGATTTTGAATCTAACTTAGAATTTGAAATAGATCTTGGTAGAAGGGATTTGAAATTCCAAGTCTTGAAATAATCAGGGATTTGAAAAATGGATTTTGAATTTTGAAGAAATAAGGGAGGAAAGGAGATTTTAAAACTGAGATAGGATTTTTGAAGTGAAGATGAGTTTTCAAAGTTAGAATGAACTTTGAATTTTGATTTTGAATCTAGGATTCAGAGATGGAATCTTGGAAGAGACTTAAATTTTAGATTAAAAGTCTGAAATTAGAATAGATCTTAGATCCCGGTAGAATTCAAAAATAGAATTGGATTTGAAATTTGGATTTTCAGGATGGATTTGAATTCGAAATCTGAAATCCTAAATGGAATTGGATTCGAAGTCTGGAATCCGAGATGGAGTTGAATCCGGAAGTCTGACTCCTAAATGGTATTGGATCTGAAGTCTAGGATCCAAGATGGAATTGAATCTGAAATCTGGAATTCTAAATGGGATTGGATCTGAAGTCTAGAATCCAAAAATGAAGTTAGATCTAAGGTTTGGAATTCTAAATGGAATTGGATCCGAAGTCTGGAATCTGAGACAGAGTCGGATCTGAAAATCTAAATATGAGGTGGATTTGGATTCTAAATCTAGAATCCAAGATGGAATTGGATTGTGAAAATCCAAATGGGACTTGTCGATGGATCTGGATCTTGGAAATCCAGTTTTGAATTTAAAACTTAGGAAAAATCAAATTTTGAGATTCAGAATCAATCTCAAAACTTTGATTTTAAATTTGAGAATCAATACTCAATAAAGGATAAATTTGATTTAAAGCTTGAGTTTTAGAATCAGAAGATGAATCAAGAATTTCAAAGTTAAATTAAACTTTGGAATTTAATCTGAAATGCTAAATTGAATTTTTAAGTTGAATCCTGGAAATGAAAATGGAATTCCAAAGTCGAATTGAACTTTGAAATTTGATGGAATTTTGAATATAAAAATGAATTTGAAATTTCAAAGTCAAATTGAACTTTGGAATTGAAATTTGAATCTTGAAATGAGATAGAATTGAATTTGAACTTATAAATAAGAATTGATTTGAGAAATGAAGAAGGTATTTGAAGAATTGTCTCAAAAATCATTTGGATTTTGAAATAAAATGAAAAGAATTTTGAAAATATGATGTAATTCTATCCTAAATGATGAATGGAGAAGGATTTGAAATTGAGTTTTTAAAAGAATATTTCATTCTTTAAATGAATTGAAATAAGATTGAAGATATAATACATCCCTGACTATGGTCATTGAATGTATTATATAATAATCTATATTTAAATTCACATGAAGAATAAAATACATTTCGGTGCCTTTATAAAGTTTAAAATGAAATTAACTCTCAATATATCCTGACTATGGTCATTGATATATATTTTGAGTTAATTTTAAGTTTAAACTCTGATAAAGGAAAAAAATATTTGAAAATATGATGATTTTTGAAGAGGATCTAGTGTGAATCCAATGTTATTCCATAAAAGATGAAAATCCTAAGTTTTGTTCACATCTTGACTATGGCCATTGATGCAAATCATCAACTTAGGATTTAATCACCTCTTATTAGAATGGTGCACGTGCCATTCGTGTTCTCATTGGTGAATCTTTTGCAATAAAAGAGGAAAATGATATGAAAATAAGCAATTTCTAAGATATATGCATGCTCATACATTCTAATCTAGTGCGAGAAATATAAACTTCTCATTTATAATTTAGCTATTATAAATCTTGGAATTGAAATTTAAAATTGAGAATCCCTAATTTAAGAAGAAGATCAACATTCTAGATGTATTCCCTGCAAAGGACTTGAGTTAGCTGCAAAGCAAAACTATCTGACATATAAGAGAAAGGTTAAGTTTTGAACTGAAACTAAATGAATTTGCTGAGGAAGGGACGCATATAGATGCATATGAAGACCAAAATTAGCGATCTACTGGATATATTAATGGTGCACATCTACAGTCATAAAACATATATATATATATATATATATATATATATATATATATAAAGGTCAATATGTTGTATATATATATTCTGCAAAGGGCCTAGTGATGAGTTATCAAAAGTGGACTTCAAGCATCACAGGTATATGCATGTATATCCTCGACAAAATATCCAACAATGACTAGGGATGGCAGTGGGACGGGGCGGGGGACAAGGTCTCCACCCCTGCCCCGCCTCAAGATTTTATCCTCCACCCCCGCCCCGCCTCCCTGGCGGGGATGGATTTTATCCTCCACCCCCGCCTTCATCCCCGTTTCATGTCCTCCATCCTCGGTTCAAACGGGGATGAGGCGGGGAGGGGAGGGGATATTGCCGGGAAAAGTGGTCGGGGCGGGGATGAGGCGGGGATCGTGGCGAGGACGGGGCGGGGCGGGGAAAAGTGCACGTCCATCCCCGCCTCCAACCCCGGACGGGGATGGATTTTAACCTTCGTCCCCGCCTTCCATCCCCGTTTCATACCCTTCATCCCCGGTCCAAACGGGGCGAGGCGGGGCGGGACCCCGCTTTCCCCCGGTCCACTACCATCCCTATCAATGACCCTCTTGCTATTGCTAGGACTCTACTGAGGGAGAGTTCTTTTTAGCAAGAAGATCGCCTTAATATCATAGACCCACTAGAAATGCCCAACCAGTCCTATGTTAAGTTTCTCAGCCGCAGGTACCGATGGGTCATTATATACAGAAGGTGCTGCTAAGGTGATATAAGGGTGTATGGAAGTTAGTGACAACTTAGGTGAATATGCTGTCGTCAAATGAGGTATTAATGGGAGGTGTTGCTACAATAGCAACAATGGATGGAGCCCTTTCAGCGATGGGCTGATGTGGTGAAAGTGTGTTGCTGGTGGTTTATGAAGGTGGACAACAGTTGAAGTGGATGTTGTTGTAATAGTGCAGCAATGGGGTGGAAAAAGAGGTTGTACTTTGCAAATATGGGGAATAAAGGCGGGACAGGAAGTGGAAGTGTTGGTGTATTGTGGTAGTGAAGATGTGCTCACGGTGGAGATAGACTTAGGGTGCACAGTGGATGTTGTGGTTAGTAAAAGGTGGTAATGTTCTTCAATATAACTTGGATACTTTAATAACAAAGTGCAACAAAGTGTGGCACTGCATGTGCCAAGTCTATCGCACCTTAATCTCCTGCTATGTTCATTATACTGCAAGACAAGTACCAGTATGCATTGAAGAAAGTTGACAGCTGAAATTCGCCAAAGCAAGAGGTTTGTATGGACTTATTGCCAGCATATGCATAATGAATTATTGAGAAGGAATCTCCTGAATCATGGGGATCAACTGAAGTTGTATCCTCGAGGAATCTTCATAACCCATCTGAAGCTTGTCTTTGGGTATTGGAACGAAAGAGCAGATTATAAGTAGATTCAAACATCACTCTTGAACACAGAGACAGGAAAAGGACCAACAGATAGGTATTGATATTATAAAAGGCATTTCCTTCCATTCCCACTCTAGCATACCTTCTATCAGGAATAGGGCTCTAACCGAATTCAAAATTTTCCTCTAGTTACCATTTTTGTTATGGAATTCAGACAGAGAAATCAACATATTGATAGGAAACTTCCTCTACTTCCTATATGTTGCATGTTTTTCCTCCAAAATGAATCAACCCAAAACACAGATATATAATGCTCTGCAATTGGTAAATCATACCTTGTTTTCAGTACCTTCACGACACGAGACAAGACGTGGTCGAAAGAAATATTAAGAGGATCAGCCAGTGATTCATAGAATGCAGTAGCTTTGCCCAAACGTTGGTTGATGCACCCAACGCACTTTATTGTTTTGAAGAGAATTTCACCATCAGAAGTATCCACCAGAAAATTCAACCCTGAGTTCATGAAATCACCAAATTCATTAAACGAACCATATGCAAAGCATTTGATATCTCCCAAGCAATGAAATTAAGACAATGAGTTTTTCCTGGTTAAACCGAGTGTGCTTGTTGAGCCATCCACAAGCAAACCATAAGGGATGTTGTTCTGAGACAACTCCAGAAGCAATCTCCACAAGAGCTTTACCAATTACGCACTATTGAACATGGTTTCAAAATGGTTTGGTGAATCAAAGGATTATGAACAAAGATTCAGAAGTGCTTTTGGCACTTCACCTTGATAAAAAAAAAGCTATCACTCCTGAACAGAACTTTTGTTATTCCAAAGGGTTTTAACCAAGAAAATTCCTACTGAAAATGGGTATTTATGTGATGCCAAAAGGAGATTGGTTTCCCAAGGGGTGAGTGATCAATATCACGTTGCAACAACATATAAGAGGTAACAGGCTCACTCCTATTATAGTGGATCACAAAGGAAGAGAGAGAGCAGATGTTATGACAAGGCACGACCCCCTGCTATAACCAGGTGCAGGAGATGGACATTACATTATTCCTGAGCAAAACCTATACTAAAGTAAGAGTCCAGCTAAAGGAAAAAAAAAGAACGATAAAGAAAACAAAGGTAATTCTATGAATATTTTAACAAATAATTTCATTACTAATCAGAACAGGACATCTTCCTTAGCAAGGAAAATCACAACCAGTGGGACGGCTCTTACAGTGAATTGGGGGAATTCCTACCATCGATATTCTTCAGTGGGATTAGAGAGAGAGTTTCTGGTAACTCAATTCTCGTTCCAAGAACAGATTCTAATGGAGAAGAGAGAAGGATGAATCAGTGGTTTATCTGTTGCACACCTCCCGTGGTGAGATGGTCATCTGAAACCAACGTTTCTAACATTCTTCTTCAGCCCTACAGGTCCAGGACCTTTATCTTACCAACGGGGTCATCCTCCAGGATCCTTACACTATGATATTCAGAACTCAGCACATTGATGTCACTTTCACCATACGGCGATATCGGCTGAAAACTTTCAACAAATCTTACCTGTGGGCCCTTCATGATTGTTGCCACTAGAGTCGATTCAACCAACAAACAAATTTTACACCCATCTTGATAAACATGTTGAAGGTGTATCGTCAGTTAAACTTACCATAGCACCACCTCTTAGGGGTTTTTTCGATGCAGCCCCTATTGCCAAACTTCAGACCCTCAGAAGCATATGTCAGAAATAGCAGGACAGAGCGATCCAGACAAATAACATGAAAGATAGATATGTAGATGGTAAAATCATCCCCAAGTAAAAAATAAAACTAAAATAAATAATAAAAAAATGGTAAAATCTAGCGCTAAATAGGAGTAAGAACAACAGGAATGATATATCTGAACATTGAGAAGATGATACGACACAATGAACGCTTTGGGAAAATGCATAATGGAAGTAAACAAAAGGAGGCTTGCTATGGATTTTATTATGAATCGTGAATCAATTCATAATAAAATCAATGCAGTCTACTATAAACATGCCATCAGGGGCTAGATCGAGGTTCCCATGAATTGCAAGGGATCATCGAATAGTATAAACATATAAATTGAAGGGAATTAAAATAAATTACCAGAAAACAAAGCGGAAATGTCAAAAGAGAAAGTAAAAAACGAAATTCCAGTAATGTTTCATATAGATCGATCTGTGATGAGCAAATCTACATTATCAAGGATGCCTTAATGGAGTAGGGACCAATGTTTGGAATATGAAAATTCCTTTATTGTAGCACTTGGTAGATCGGTCTTGCGATACGCAGATCGGTCTTACCGTAGGTGCATTTAAAAGAACGAGGAAGTAGGTGAAAGTAAACAAAATCAAAACAGGATCCTAAGGAAATGCTTACAGAGGAATCGAGGGATGGGAATAGAAGTATTACCTGGTTTTGTAGGAGCTCTGGAGGAAGGCTGCGAATGATATGATGATGCTTATCTGCCAGAATCCTGTAGCTCTGCGAGGGTTCTGGCTGCAAGAGATGAATCGTGGAGGAGTGGATTGAGAGGAGAAGGGTGAAAACCGATCGTGAAAGAGAAAGAAATGTGTGTGAATCTGATGGGGTGAAGGCGGATGGCTTATTGACCCCCCTGAGGGTCGATTTTATAGGAGATGGCCGTTAGGCCTCTCTCAGATCGGGTCCCCTCCATTTTGAAGTTTCTCAAAACAATGGCTCTTTTATAAAAAAAATTCTAAAAGAAGGTTTTCACTAAAACAACTTTCATAAAAAGGGGTTTCTCAACCATTTTTCGTATTTTTCTTTTCTATTATTATTTTTTTTTGTTCTTTTCTTTGCATTTTCTACATTTTTTTGTATTTTTTTAAAAATAAAACTCTAAAACTATGGGATTTCTAAACTATTTATAAAATTTTACAAATATTTACAAAAGAAGGCTTTTATGAGAGTTCGAGTTTATCTTTTGGATTTTTCTTCAGAAAACGGGTTTACATCCGGATTTTGAGGAAATATTCAAGGTTTAAACCTCGAATCGAGAAATACAGAGTTGTGGATCCAACAGGATACCAGATGGACTGTCTGAGCCTTTCAAAAATTATTTTTGGTATTTTTGAAAATTTTAATTTGAAAATTCATATAACGAGGCTCAAATTTGGAATTTTGCAATGGATCTGGATCCAAAATCGAGTCTGATGGATAAAGATGAAGCTTATTCCAGAAAATCCAAAGAATAATTGAAATTTATATTGAAATTGACTCAATTTTTTCAGAAAATGGGGTCAGAGGCAAAAAGGAAATATTTACAAGATTTTGAAAAAATTGGGGTGTTCACACCAACCTAAAAATTCAATTATATTTATATGGATTTTCAATAATTCATTTTCCTTACATGAAATTCATCACTTTCATACAAATTTTTAGAATAAAAAATCCAATTTCCATATTCACATTAATTATTTTCAAGAAATCATTTCTAATAAATGAATCTTATCATCTTCACACGAATTTTCATGAAATCAAGTTTTTGATTCCCATATTCACATGGATTTCTAAGAACCTTCCAAATTAGAGAGTAGCATGATTTTCTTAAGTAGGCTTAAGTGAAATTAAAAATTTGTGAGATGCTTAAACTCTTAAGAATAAAACCCCCATGAAACCAACTAATTATTTTTTTTATGGTTGATCATGGTTCTTAAAATGAGAAAACACCATTGAAATTGGTGCTTCTCCATTTCAAATATGAACATTGCCAAAATAGTGTGGATCAAGAAAGAGACATAAGGGAAAAGAAATAGTAATATGCATATTCCTTTGCCATATCCACATGTGTTATGGAAACACATGTTTATATAGTTTGAGGAGAGAGAGAGAATAGAAGAGAGATAAAGATTTGAATAATTATCAAGATGTATAAATAATAAATCCACTTACCTTGACTTGTGACATGCAACTAGGCATTGATCTTCTTCTTCACTTGGATCTTTCAAATCACTAGGGGTGTAGAGAAGAGTTCCTACTTGGCACCCTTCACTAAACTTAAGTGAAAAGGAAAATGCAAAAATCATGAATGAGAAAGAAAAACGAGAGAGAAAGAGTTTGTAAACTCTTGGATGTCTCTCCTTCACAAATTGATAGGGTATTTATAGGGTTAAAATAATTATTACATCCAAGATGTGTAGCTTGGATCTATTATAAGGAATCAAGGGTTGAGATCTAATAATCTCAATTCTCAAACAAAAAATTCCAAGCATAACCCTTGACCTCCATATCACATGTAGAATTTTCCTAATATGAAAACCTATTCCAAGCTAGAGATTCTAGCTTCTCTACTTTATTTGTTCTACCTATGATATTTTGGATATTCACCGTGGGATTGGGAGTATCTCACTTGGATTCAAAAATTCAAATCTCATCATTATAAAAAATCACCCCCCTCCTTGTTGTACTTTCATTTAGTTACATTCAAACTATCATAACTACCTAGTCACTTTTTCTTTTTTACTTTAATTAATTATTATTTTATTTTTTCTTTGATATTACATTTAACAACCACAATTGATCCATATTAGATCTTATTTTTCTCAAAATTCCTTATTAAGTCTAAATTTTTTCAAGATTCTATTGTAAGTCTTTATTTTACTGAAATTCCAATTTGAGTCTTTGTTTTTCTAAAATTCTAATTTGAGTCTTTGTTTTTTTGAAATTCTAATTTGAGTCTTTATTTTTTTAAAATTCCATTTTAAGTCTTTATTTTTCTAAAATTCTATTTTAAGTCTTTATTTTTCTAAAAAAAATCTACTTTGGACCTTCTAGCTTGATCTAGTCCACTAGGTCAAAAACTTTACCTAACTATTGTAATTTATTTTTTTCACAAAATCATGGCTTAAGGTCTAATTCAAAAATAACTAGCTTTTCTAAACCAACTAAATCTTTGCTTTTTAAATCATATTTAACAAATGACTACTGATAAAAACTTTATATTATAGATATATAAGAAACATATAGAAACAATATTTTCACATTTAAAATTCCTCTATATTGTATTAAAATACCTAAAAATTTATGGGTCTTACAAGACAGACCAGGAAACAAACTCTCCATCACCCAACACATCCCTGATGGATTGCCACTAACACCCTAACTTCTAAAACCCAAAAAATGGTGGAAACTTTTTTTAAAACACTTTAGCAGTGAAAAAAATCATCAAGTCTAAAATTTGGTGTGCTACTTCTTACATTCATCCATAACCATACAATTATGAAAATAAATAAAATAACTCAAGCATTCATAAAATAATTGCCACAACCATCCATAATTATTTATATTTGTCTAATAATAATTAAATTTAATAAAATTAATCAAAGTCCAATAAAAATCCTCGGAGGTAAAGGAAAGGTAGGCTCGGTCCCCGTCGCAACCTCCTGCCTTCGCTTGCAATTCTTACTCACTTTCTGAAAAACATTAAACTAAATAAGGTCAGACATAAAATATCTCAGTAGGGTAGATTATATTCAACCCATAAAATAGAACTTCAAAAACAGAAATTTTATCTAACTTTTCATAAATTAAATTTAAAAAATTAATCATGTATTTCAGTAATTAAAGCAAGCATACTAATTACCAAATCGAACAACTATGCATCATCCATTTCAACCAAATAAAACAAAATGCATGAACAATTAAAATAAATGAACTTACCAAATGCAGAAGTTGTTCAATGCATGAACCAATTTTTATCTTTAATTATATTTTCTTTCTTAAATGATGTATGTCATGCCTAACTAATGCACATACATATTAAATTTTTACTTCTTAGCCCTGGGGGTACAAACATGGGCAAACATCTATATCAGGGCCATGGCTCAGGCGGTATTTTTCATACAAGGGTAGCTTTAGCATAGCAGGACACCATTCACCAGTCCTGGGTGAGGGATGATAATTCGAGAGGGACTCCCAACACCTCTATACTGATGCATCAGAATTTCACTCATGAGTATCTTTCTCCTATGCTACAATCTAATACAGAGGGTTCTCCTATCTTCTTGGGTGGGGATGAGCAACCTTTCATGCTTGAAACATTATATATCCCACGAAGTCAGATGTACCGCTTGGCACTCTCCTAGCAAGCATATTTTACTTGTGTTGTTGCCTTGTTTCGCTTAATTAACTTAGTGTCTTTCATGCAATCATCATAATTGAATTCATCAGATGGATTCAGCCCCTTTTAGGTCAATGGATGCACTTATAAAACCTTTGCATTGATAAACATTCATTCATGTTTTACAAACACGTGTATATACATAATCAATGCAAATTTCATTCACAACTTTGCATACATCCATGCGTACATATCATCATCATCACATGAATTTACATAATTTAACAATAGAGATAACAATACTTTTACAATCATATTGTGCAAATCGGACCTCTCGGTCCCTTACTAATCGCGTAGCCCCTTTTAGGCAAACATGTCTTATTATTTAAGCATGCATTCATGCCTCAACATAGGCATGTTATACCCTGTTTAAACCAGACTTATACATGTATACACATTCTGCATACAGATAATAAAATTATGCAAATCATAAAACAAACTACGTAAATATCAGGGTTTGGTCCTTAGACCAGTTCCAATTTGCAAAATATTCAACTTTGTCTGACTGTTATAGAGTCTACAAAAAAAAATCAGTCAGTAAACATAACTAAATTTTTTACAGATTGAAAATTTTGTCAGCTTTCTAGAGCCAAAACTGTTCATAAAAATCCATCTGTATAAATAAGTTACAAACGTTTTAATACAGGCATATACTTTTATGTTCTGACTGTCACAGAAACATGTTCAGTCTATAAACATAGCCCAAAATTTCACAGAAGGTATGAAATTTTGTTAACTTTTCAATGCAGCAAACCTCTCATCAAAACTTTTCTGGACGAGGGAGTTATGAGCATTTTACTGATCATATGTTTGGCCAAAAATATGTAATATCATATTTATGCATTCAGGTGGGGGCAAACCGAGTCACCCAAATTTGTACATTCGATTTTTTTAACATAAATCAATTCAAAAAATTAAATAAAATTGTACATCCTAGACTAGCATAACCTATAATCAACAAATCTATTTCTTCTCAATCGTTTGTCTAGAAAAACAGACCCGTCTTACACAAGGCCTAATTTCTCAAAAACAAAATCAGTAAATAACATGATTTAATGAATAAAGCATGAAATTACTCTATAAATAAAAATAAAAATAAAATATGAAATAAATACAAAATATCAACATGCACATATTGTACCAACCATAATTAAATTTTCCAAGAAATAAATTAACTATTTCATGTTTTTCCTAAATTTACCAAATTTTTTTCTGAAAAAATTGATATGATTAAAAATGCAATATCTAAGGATTTCTACCATGGAAATCCTTCAAAATTTTACGGTACGTCTATCATAATATATACTATTTACCCAAATCAAGATTTACAGAAAAATCATTGCAAAATCATGGTATTTTAGAATATAGTGTTCTTTTCTGAGAAACCAATTTTTGAGATGAACTCAATTTCACAAGAGGTTTTCTCTCAGAAACTCATTTTATTTTCATATTTCAATAGTCCTAAGTCAAACCCATGTGTGTGAGGCTTAGTTTAGGGTCTATACTTATAAAAAAATGATGGAATTTGTGCCATAAATTATGTTTTGCAAGAAAAGTATAGATCCCCCTACCTTTTGGCAAAAAACTCTTTCCTACGCAATTCGATTGGACTCTTCGCATGAATTGAATGATCTACACGTATCACGAACTTGTTTGTAGCCTCTTTACACCTCCTTCAACCACATGAAGACCTCTTTTGTAAATCCAAGGGTGAAAACACCTATGGAAGTGGTGTAGGGAAAAAAGAGAAAGAAGAAGAAGATGAGGATTTGGGAGAGAGAAAGGAGAAAAATAAAAGTGTGGAAAAATAAGGGGATGTGATCCCCTCCTCTCCTTATATAATGTGAGAAACTAGGTCAAGGGTTTGGGCTAACCTCAGCCCTTGACCTAATCCTGGTGGAGTTATGATAATACATGATAATGCATCCATTCTTAACACATAAAATCATGCATTTTAGCATCTTTTATTGGTTTACATTTCATGCTTATAATATTTCAGGGTTAAAGAAGCTATGGTTCAAACTTTGTGTGATTCGAAGTTAAAACAAGAAAGTTACGGCCATTTTATGGTTGTGGAGTGAATTCCAAGGCAATTCAGACCTTGATCCAGTCCAAAACATGCTAATTGGATCATGAATCTAATTCAAACATGCTCAGTAAATACAAAAACCCAAATCCAAATCTTAAAATTTTAGAAAACCTCTTTTGAAAAAGGCACCACCCTCTTTTTGCACATTTCAAATTAATAGGTCATGTTTTGGAAATTAGAAAAAACTTAGGAACTTAATTAGTAATTTTTTTCTAACCTAATCTAGAGTATAAATAGTCACTTAGGGGGGGCGTGAAAGGGGTCTTCAGCCCATTTCATGCTAACCTTAATTCACTCTTCTTCACCTCTTCTTTATTCTAAAGCTTACCTTCCTTTGTTCTTTCCCTTTCTCTCTTCTTTTCTTCATTCTTCTTCTTCTCTCTTTTCTTCTTTTTATATTTCAGCAATGGAGGCATGCTTAGAGACCAATCCAGATTGAAGTTGCACATGTATCTTTGGTTGAAGATCACTCAAATTCATTGAATCACACAATTTGGTGAATTTTCTTTTCTTACTCTTTAACTCATGCATGGAATTGCGTGATTTCTTGTGATTTCAATTTTTTTTTCTTCTTTGCTTTGTGTTGATCATTCAGCAATTTTTAATTTTCTGTAATTCAATTAGTTTTTGCACATTGCATTTAGTCTAAGATTTATATTCAAGAGTTCAATCAACCACTTGAATTGCCCCTTGCGCAATCCAATAGGCCGATCGGCTCTTTGGAAGTAGAATAGTTGTTATTCTTTTTAATTTCAGCATATTTTTGTTTCTTAGTCGTAATTAGATCAAATTAGATTAGATCCAATCAATGGATCTATATCTAATCTGAGTTTCCATTCTTGTTCTTTCCTTTTATTAAAAAAATATAAAAATATAAAAGGATTTATGCTTAATTGATCTAAATTCAACTATAGCATTAGATCAATCTATCTCATATCATAGATTTCAATTCCTGCATTTCGATTGTTGTTTCTTTGATTCAATTTTGCAATTAGATTAGTTAGATATTAGTTTAGTTGTTAGAGTTTAGATCAATTCACTATTTGATCTGATCTAATGGATCAAAGAGTAAAAATTGACAACTCTTAGTTTCTGTTTTGATTTTAATTTTTGTTAGATTTTGTTTTCTGTAGAAATGGAGATTTTGGAATCCAAATTATGATTCGTAAATTGGATTTGATTCATGTTTGAGGCTACTTGCTCTCTGCAAAAATTCAACAGAATCGGACTCTATTTCGTAGTGCGTTCTAAGTTTTTTCGGCAACATATTCTGGCATCTCTATTTTCTATAATTTTTATTTCCTGCATTTTTTCTGTTTTTTGTTTTTGATATATCTGAAGCTTTCAGACTCTTAATCTAAATTCGTAAAATGAATTGGATTTCTGAATGAATCTAATTTCTTATGCTATTTTTTTTTCATTTTCAATCTGTTTTACTATACTGAATCTGTTATATACCAAAAGTTGTCAGAAATTTTGACAGCAATTTTCAGAGTTTCAAAGTTTTTAAAGTTTTTATTCATGTATTAATAAATTGAGTTTTACGCTGAATTTTTCTATTCTGTAAATTGAATTCTCTTCATTCACATGTTGAGAACATAGTTGAAAATTTTGAGAATGATCTGAATTCAATTGATATATGATTTGGTCAAATTATAGAAACCTATTTTAACATGGAATTATGTAATAAGCAGTGGCAGAATTATAATTTTGCATGTTAATTCAAATTAGTGTAGAATTTAATATTTTTGTACTTTTGTTAATTGTTTTTGCAGAGAGGCACCATTTTTTGATTCCACAGTGTTGAAATAAAGTGGATTTGCATCTAAAGTGAAGAGGCAAAAGGTGAACAAGCTTCATTTTTATTTTTTTAGCATTTTCCTTTTTCTAGTTAATTAGGGTCTTTTTGGCCACATTAAGGATTTGTAATTCTTTTCAATTCAGTTCTTGGGTTTGTAATAATTTCTAATTATATTTTATTTTTATATTTTTAGTTAATTCGAATTTTTCTTTTTAAGGCAATAAACAATTGGCATTTGTGGAATATAAAGTTTTATCAACCCGTTCCTCGAGTTCGATCCCGGTTCTCACTACTTGTGAGAGTTGGATTTTTAAAGTTTGGTGGCCAACTTTCATAAATACTTTTCATCAAAATATCTTTTTAAAAATACATTGACAAAGTGTACACCAAATTTTTGAATGGTATGTTATACCTAAAAATTTCTGTTCATGAACAAAATTTTTGAAAAACTCATAAAATTGGGCATTTTTAAAGCAAACGTTTAACAATATATGATGGTTTTTGCATATCTAGCATTTTGAGATGAATTTTAAGCCCCATGTAAAAAAATTTCCAAAATTGATTTAGATAAAAAGGTTACTTATGTGGCATTTGAAGAAAATATTTTTTTATAACTGTGAAAATCTATTATGATTTACATGAATACAAATGCATTGATATTTTCAAAAACAAGCAAATGTTAACAAAGAAAGAAAAGAAAGAGCATACAAATAGTATTTTAACACTTATAGTTGTAGTGTATTTAAAAGCAAGGTACAGACACAAGTTGAAGTGCTTGCACTAATGTGATTAAATCCTAATTATTGACAACATACACAAGTTGAAGTGTTTGTACTCAAGTGAATAGGGTAGCTAGAATATCAAAACTCTCTGTGCAATTATCATATAAGGCCTTTTAGATTTGAGTAATTAAGCTCGAGGGGTGTTATACACCTGATGCCCTAAAGCCATCTGATTTGGTAGCCATTGGCCCAAAGCTTGCTACAAGGATCCATTAGAAAGCTCAGTTAGTAGAGACATTGCTAAAGTAGAGAGAAAAAAAACTATATGTAACTATGAAAATCCAAGATGTAGTTACTCGAGTGGTTAAGTCTGAGGGACACTCTGTGTCTAGTGCCCTAAGGTTGTCTGACCTGTGAGTCACTCACCTAAAGCTCGTTACATGGGTCATGAAATCTGAAAATTGACATATTGCTCAACGAAAGAAAAAAAAAAGAGCTTAAAAAAAAGAAAAAACATTGCTTGAAAATTTTTACAAAACAGTGCAAAAGCATGTGTGTAATGATAAATAGAAGATGATTTGAGTAAACAAAGTTTTCTAAAAATAAAACATACATGATCTAGAAGTCTAAAGAGATAAAAAGAATTTTTTCTAATATGAAGGCATAGATGATTTAATAAATGAAAAGGAATGTGAATACTTAAAATATATTTGTTAAAAATAGCTTTTTACTTGCCTGGTATTTTATAAAATTGTAAAGTTATGCATGACACAGATGTTTATGGCTATCATCACTGGAAACCCTCACATGACCTTACTCCTCCACTAGGGTAACCCAGGGGTTTAAAGGGCATGTTGCATGTGCTAAATGCAACAGTGATTCCTATGAAAGTCAGTTAGACATGTTTTCTTTAGTTTTTGCAATTTGTTTTGAATAGAGCTTTTATTTCCTTTGTAGTCTAGGAGTAGTGTTTGCTCGAGGACTAACAAACAATAAGCATGGGGGAATTTGATAATGTATGATAATGCATCCATTCTTAATATATAAAATTATGCATTTTAGCATTTTTATTGGTTTACATTTCATGCTTATAATGTTTCAGAGTTAAAGAAGTCATGGTTTGAATTTCGTGCGATTCAGAGTTAAAATAAGGAAGTTACAACCGTTTTACAATTGTGAAGCAAATCCCAAGGTAATTTAGACCTCGATCCAGTCCAAAACATGCTAATTGGATCATGGATCCAATTTAAGCATGCTGAGCAAGTACAAAAACCCAAATCCAATTCTTAAAATTTTAGAAAATCTCTTTTGAAAAAGCGGTTGAAGGGAAAGTTTTATAGGACGACAATTAGGCCCGCTTTACTATATGGTATGGAATGTTGGGCTGCCAAGAGACATCATATTCAAAAAATGAGTGTAGCTGAGATGTGTATGCTTAGATGGATGTGTGGAAATACAATAAAAGATAATATTTGAAACGAGGAGATACGTAAGAAGGTAGGTGTTGCATCTATTGAAAATAAGATGAGAGAGAATCGTTTACGGTGGTTTGGACATATTCGACAAAGGCCTAATGATGCTCCAGTTAGAAGGATGGAGAAATGGGAAAATATATTAGTTAAAAGAGGTCGGGGTAGGCCTAAGAAGACTTGGATAAAGATGATAGGAAAGGATATGAATGCTTTGAACCTCACCGAGGACATGGCATTGGATAGAAATGATTGAAGGAGAAGGATTCATGTGGAAGACCCAAAATGATTTTCTTTTTTGGTTCATATCGCTGACCCCAATTGTTTTGGGATGAAGGCGTAGTTGTTATTGTTGTTGTTGTCTTTTGAAAAGGCGTCACCCTCTTTTTGCATACTTTAAATTAATAGGTTGTGTTTTGAAAATTAGAAAAAGCTTAGGAACTTAATTAGTATCTTTTTTTAAACCAAATCTAGAGTATAAATAGTCACTTAGGGGGGCGTGAAAGGGGTCTTCAGCCCATTTCACGCCAACCCCAATTCACTCTTCTTCACCACTTATTTGTTCCAAAGCTTACCTTCCTTTGTTCTTTATGTTTCTCTCCTCTTTCTCTCTTCTTTTCTTCCTTCTTCTTCTTTTTCCTCTCTCTTTTCTTCTTTTTATATTTCAGCAATAGAGGCATGCTTTGAGACCAATCCAAATTGGAGCTGCACAATTATCTTTGGTTGAAGATCACTCGAATTGTGAGATTCAAGTTACCATATCACAAGGTAAGTCATTTCCTATTCGTTTGAATTTCTTTCTTTTTTTTTCTAGCATAGCTTATAATATAATGTAATATATATTTCATATACGTAATATAGTACGTGGCATAATGTAACTAAATATATGAGGAAGGGGGTAAGTCGAGCCCCATGGGTCCCTTCCCAAAAGGCTCTTGACTTTTCCACTTCTTTCTTTTCTAACTTAGGTTTATATTACCTTATGTAATACATGTATAATATATATTTATAATACATACTATATGTCATATATAAAGGGTCAGCATAGGGCTGGTCGACATCCTTATGGGATTCAATCTTTTCTATTTACAACTATGTCAACTTGCTTGCCTGGTGTGATCATCGCAAACTTTTTCCTCTTGTATCCTCCTCTCTTTTCCTCCTTTTTTTCTTTTCTAACCTCTATTTCCCTTTTTGAAGGGGAAATAAAAGACAAAAAAGAAGAGAGAAAAGAAAAGAAAGAAAGAAGAGAGAGGAACTCTTTTGCAAAGGTCTCACTTGACCTTAATTTTGAAAATGTTTTGAAAATCACTCGCCTCCATTTTAAAAATTTGCGAGAAAATGGAGAGACAGGATTCGTTCGTCGGTACGAGGTTCGACCGTTCCTAGCGCCTTTACCAGGGGTAATCGAACCAAGGATCGAATTTATGCCTTTTTGCTTTGCCTAAATATTTATCTAAAAATTTATTCTAAATCTAAATGCACAAAAAATCATGCTTGTGCAAATGCAAGAATGTATGCTCTTTTGAGAAAATAATTTTAGAAATTCTGGGATTTTTCCAAATGATTCTAAAATAAACTTGATAATGTAATGAAGAAATTACTGAAAGTGGGACCGGATTTGGTCTGTATGATCTTGTAGTTACACAAGGTTGATAGTGGAAATCTCAAGCGGGTTTTGCTTGGGACTGGATGTAGGTCGGGAACGACCGAACCAGGATAAATTATGTGTTCTTTGTGTGTTTGCTTTTTAAATTGCAAAATCTGTCAATATTCCGCAGACAATTTTTAAAAGCACTATTCACCCCCCCTCTAGTGCTCGTTGCCTCGATCCTACTGCACTTTCAAACAAAACCCTTCATGTATAGGTGATGTCTAACGCCATGAGGTTTTACAAATCGATTGTTCTTACACATCATGTAGGGGCATTTGATCCGACCAGTGGGATCCACTGTACTGACACTTGCCATTGTGAATTCAATAAAACTGTCAACACCATCCATATATTCATGCGATACCTCATTATCAACTATCCTACGGTATATTCATTCACGGTTTGCAGCTATTTTGTCCTATAATGTTATAAATATTATCATCACCAGTTAAAAGAGAATCCTAATAATGCTATGATAAAAAAAATATTGAATTTATCTATTAATTCTTGTTTAGTGATTGTTTGTGAGTAATTTTTTGTTTCAATTAATGCGTAAATTTTCGTGTATAACATCATCACATCATATTTATACACATCACGAGGATATTTAGAAATATAAAATCACATTTCATAAAATGATACATTCATTTGAAGCATGTTTTCATGATACAATTTCACATGAAAGGCATAATCAAATGGAAAATAACTTTATGCAAGCATGAATACAGACGCATCAAACATTGCAATACATTCATATCAAAACATATGTCAAACATATACATGCAACAAACACACTCCAATATCCCGCTAACTACTATCATGCCAAGCATGAAATCCGTACTCCAAAAATAAGAACACTTTCATTCTCATACATTAAAATCATGCTCAGCATGATCTCCAAGCTCCATCAAAGCAATTCTAGATATCCACAACTAAGTGAGTGTGTGAACAAAAAAATGTTGCATCCAATAAATTAAATAACATGTGATGCGCTTACATCACTTACTCACTATGGGTATTTACCCGATTTGAATTGCTTTTGCATTTTTTCTTATTTCTTTTAGCATTGCATTTTTTGCCATATGCGATGCTTAGCACTAAGTATTGCGCAATTAGCTCAGCAATGTACCTATGAAGCACAAATATACAAAACAATATAGGGAGGAGGCTCGACCCCTACCTGGCAAAGAAGGAAACAGGGAGGGGTCGGAGTCCCTCCCTCGCATCTTGTAAGAAAGGGAGGGGGCTCGGCCCCTCCTTGGCGAAAAAAAAGGGAGGGGGATCGGCCCCTCCCTCTCATCTCGTAAGATAGGGAGACAGACAGGGGGCTCGCTCCCTACCTGGCGAAAAAAAAGGGAGGGGGCTCGGCCCCTCCCTCTCATCCCGTAAGACATGGGCCAAAAAAAAAACCAGGGAGGGGGCTCGGCCCCTCCATGGCAAAAAAAAAAAATAGGGGAGGGGGTCGAGCCCCTCTCTCACATCTCATAAGACAGGGAGATAGGGAGGGGGCTCAACTCTTCCCTGGCGAATAAAAAAAATAGGGAGAGGGCTCGGCCCCTCCCGGGCAAAAAAAAAAAAGGGAAGGGGGTCGAGCCCCTCTCGACCATCCCGTAAGACAGAGAGGGGGCCGAGCCCCTCCCTGGGGTAAAACAAAACAGGGAGGGGGCTCGGCCCCTACCTGGAAAAAAAAGCATAGGGAGGGGGCCGAGCCCCTCTCTCACATCTTGTAAGATAGGGAGACAGGGAGGCTTGGCCTCTCCTTGCCGAAAAAAAGAAATTTTTGACGAAAAAAGGAAATAGAGAGGAGAGTCGGGGGGTTACCTGAGCCGAAGGGGGTCGGGCGACTGGCATCGGTCAATAGGTGTCGAGCGACGGCTGAGAGGTGGTAGGCAGTGGGCGATGGCTGAGAAGCGACAGGCGGCGGGCCGGGGGGCGGTGGGCCGGGGGGCGACAGGCGATGGAGAAGAAACGTGGCGGGCGACGGGCGGCGGAGATGAAACAGAAAAGAGAAAGAAAGGGGTTCAAATTAAGGATTTACGGGGAAATTAGCGATGGATTAGCGACAGACAAATTTCATGGCTAGATCGTCGCTATTTGGCGACGAAATAGTTTTGTCATTGATCCGTCGCTAAGTTGTGATGGATATCGAGATGAAATAAATTCCATCGCTAATTAGCAACGGATATCGACAAGATGTTTTTCGTCGCTAATTTTGTAATTAAGTGATATTTTAGCGACAAATATATTTCTTTTGCTAATCTGTCGCAAATTTATGATAGATTTTTTCTGTCACAAATTTCTGTCGCTAATTAGCATTTTTCTTATAGTGGATGCACTGTGAGAGCTTGGGTGAAGATAAACCTCACCCCCCACCCATCGATCGTGGGGGTGAGGTTTATCCTCATCCCCCACCAACGGTTACAGGGAAGGCAGTTCTCGCAAATGATGAGGATAAACCTCACCTCCCATCATCGATGGGTGGGGGGTGAGGTTTATCCTAACCCACTGTGAGGGGTATAAGAAGCCCTCATGGTGCACCTCCCCCACCATCAATCAAGCAAGTGAGCGATAGAGGGAGGGAGGCATGAAGAAAAAAGTGGGGGGGGGGGGGGGGGGGGGACGAGGAATAGCAGGGAGGGGGAGCTTATCGAAATTTGGTCGGTGAAGCAGGTAAGGCTCTTCTTCTTTCTCTTGTTTTTCTGATCGAATAGAGGGCCGACAACCATCCCTGCTGGGGAGTAGCAGGTAAGGAAAAAAAAGACTCTGCTGCCAAGAGAGAGAGAGAGGGCCAGCTCCATCGGCTGACCCCTCTGCACTGAGAAGAAAAGAAAGATGGAAGGGGTTGTGCCCCTTCTGCCCTGTTTCTTTTTATATAGGATGACAGACTGGGTCGATCAAGGTCGCACCCAGACCGAACGAGGTAAGAAAAGAAAATTGGTTTGGGTCAAACTGGTTCAGACTAAATCGGTCCAAACCAAACTGGTTTATACCGACTCAGTCAAACCAAACCAGTCTGGGTGCGAACCAGACTGAGTCGGGTCTAACTGGGTCTCGGTTCTCTGTTTGGATCTGGTATGATCTGGACTAGACCGAATCTGGGTCTAGTTCGATCTAGTTAGTTTAGATCGATCCAAATAAAACTGGATCTAGATAAATTAGGGCCTGGATCCAGTCTAACAGTTCTGGATCTGGATTAGAGCTGGCTTCAAATCCAAACTTGATAGATTAGTTTTGGATCTAGATCAAAACTGGGTCTCGATCTAGTCTGACAGTTTTGGATCTGGATTAAAGTTGGATTCAGATCCAAAGTGAATGGATTAGTCTTAGATCCATATCAGGACTGGGTTTGGATCCAGTCTGACAGTTTTAGGATCCAGATCAGAAATGGATCTAGATCTAATTTATAAGTAATTACGAATTTTGAGAATCCAATTGAGTTTCGAACCTAACCTAGATGGGTCATGACTAGGTTTGGTAAACCTAGTGCTCTAGGCTCAGACTGAACCTGTTTTGACCTAGGATGAGTTGGGTCAAATCATAATTATCGAAATAACCAAAGTACCCTTGCGTGTACCTTAGTTCCATTTAGGTAAAATGGGCATAACTTTGCACTTCTTGAGTGAGGTTTGGTGCTTTGGACTTGTATCATAAAAGAAAATTTTCTCATCCTCTAATTTTGATCAAATCAGGGACACAAAAATTTAGGTATGATGAGTTAACTCTATAGGGGTATTTTGGTAATTTTGTCAAAATATAAGAAGTTATGTGTATTAATACGAACATTCTTGTTTGATAATCAGATCCTACTGTTAGAACCTCTTGAGACTCAATTGCAATCAAAGTATAGCATTCATATTCAAGATAAGGGATATTATAAGTAATTTTAGTTGTGAATAAACCTTTTTGCGTGTATGTTATTGTTAATGTTGTGTATTAGCATGGTTAGAAAGATAGCGCTTGAGTGTTAACATGATATGTATAAATTGACTATGAATAAAATTATGAGATGATTACATACACATGTTAGTTGTAATATGTCATGCATATTTGAAAGAGATTATTTTTGTGATAGCATGTCTATGTTATGATTTGCAAATAGCATGCATTATGATGAGATTGTGGATAGATTTGAGTCCCTTTATTCTATTCTTGCCATGTGAATTTTGAGATTGAGATTAGCATGTATAACCCCTTAAATCTCGGAAATGGGGACCTATGGAAAGGGCTACCTGATTCACGACCAGAGTGCAACCAACATGGAGAGTGGGTCGTCGGTGATTTAACGACGTAGAGACCCTACATCGTTGCATGCTTAGTATGATATAAGTGTAAACCCTAATATCATTCTGAGATCGAGAGTAAGATCTATCGTGATCATTTCACGATATCACTCGTGAGAGAATGAATAAAACATGAGCCTGAAAATATGGTTCAATGTAATGAACTTAAATATGATTTAGGATTATATACATACAGTAATTGGGACTCTAGACAACCATGGATGGTTGAAAGCCATCATGATTAGGATATAGCATGAATTATGCTGAGATTGAGTTTGAGCGTGACCTCACTGTTAGTTACCTGTGGGGTCTCCTTTTTATTTCACTATAGTGCCTGGTGATTCGAAAATCATTGGAAGTCTATGATTCATAGTCTAGCCAACATTGTAGAATTTGGGTGTTCTACGCAGGTTGCTACGCTCATAGACGACTATAACTGGTATAGCTGACCTAGTGTTTTAGTTTGGTGTGGGTGAGTGTTTAAGAGAGTTAAAGATAGAAAATTAAAACATACAAACATTGTGTAATATGTCAAAAACTAAACTCAGACTAGGAGCTTAGAGCTAACTACAGTTGTAAGTTACAGTTCTTATTTGTTTATAAATGTTCTTTACTAGGGTGTAGACTTACCCTGTATATAATTACAACTATAGGTTTCAGGCACACTAGTGGAGGCAAGACGTGATCGACTACTTCAGTAGAGTACTTGTTAGTTTTTATTTTCTTATCATTGAATACTCATATAACTATTAGTTCTTATATTATGAATTATGAACTTTGTTAAAGAAAGTGAGTGATTAGAAAAAAGAATGAAAAAAAAAAAAATTAGCCATGTTTTCTCTGTGTGAACTCTGTATGCTTTCCCTCTGAAAAGTAATACCAACCGGACTCGGACTCTCGAAGTCCCAAATCGGGGTGTTACCAGTAACCGGTCACCCCCTCCATTGATGAGGCGGAGCCTCTTCATTCCCCACTTCCCACCATCCAAAAAACATGAGGGAGAGGGAGGGACTCCCTCTCCTGTTCTAGCTGGATAGGGTGGGCTCGAGGCCACCTGGCCAGCTATGTTGGGTCCTACAAGAAGTCTGCAGCTCACAGAGAAATTTGGGGTTGTGTTGATGGAGGTCTTCTGCGCTTGACCTGCAATTAATCCAGCACTCCCTCGAGACCAGGTTAATATAGCAGAATGGGCAATGCATAGGCAGAAAAGAGACCAACTCGGGCACATAATTGACCCTTATTTGGTAGAATCATTGGATCCTTCTTCTTTGCACAAATTTGATGAGACAGCAGAGAAATGCTTGGCAGAGCAGGTGTCGAGAGGCCAACAATGGCGACAGTGTTACAGAACTTGGAACATGCTCTTCAGCTTCAAGAGTTCTCAGAAGAGTCATCTGATCGAGTGTAGTGCCAGTTTCAGCCCCACAGTGGACCACTTGTTACATGCTTCTCCACCTGACCCTGATAGATGTGCCATTGTAGGTGATTCTGAAGGTACCACTATAAGTTCAGTGTTTCCCCAGTAGATGAATCCAAAAGGCAGATAGAAATGGTGTAACCCAGTCCTTGTTCTTTTGGCAGCTAGAAACTTTGCTTGTACAGTAGTGATTCTCATCCTAAGAATTCTGGATTTCTTAATCTTTCATGCTTTTTCATTGTTAAGAAACCAATTAATTTTTTTCTTTGCCAGGCACTACTACTGCTTTATTTAATGGGAACATTACTTCTATCGTAGCTTATTTTAGCATTCTGCTACTTTTTTCATGTGCTTTCGTGTTAGAAACCATAGCTTGAAATTCCTGCTGCCATGTCAGAGAGTTTGGTGACCATGTTCTACCTCTGCTGGACTTTGGCTCAATGAGTTTGTTGAAGCAATTGTTTGCTCAAAGCATTTCACTGGCATGCAGCATGGAAATTTCTCCCGTCATTCCTAATAAAAATATTTGTTGCGATGCCAATGCCTGTGTGTTGGTCGCATTAGATCTGTGTATTGCACCACTGTGAGCTGCTAGTTGCCTTATACAGTGGCTCAAAATGAGTGAAAACTGATTTGATTCTCTAGTATCAGAATTGCTTGCACTGGAATGATGATTTTACATGAAAACTTGAAATATTTTGAATAGATTGCATTTTCTAATGACGAAATCAAAGAAACTGCATCGCCGGACTTCTGTAAATTTTCTGCCATTCTTCTCTGTTAGAGCCAGCATATGAAAATTATGCAGCTATAGCATAGACAAATTGTGTTTTAGGCACATAATAAACAGAAATTTATTTGGTTGAAATAACTTCTATCCCAAGACGTGATGTATTCATTGTTGCCAAACAAATGGGCATTAATAAAGCATAATGGTTGTGTACCTTACGGATTGTAATTCACATTGTCCACTTACTTGGCAATGGTCAATGGCCACGTGAAAACAGGCAATTTTGTCACTGTTCCTTGACAAGTATTATGAGACACATTGCCGAACGGAACCAACAATGTCAAAGCATTTACCTGATCCCACCTCTTCATGTTTCTAAAGTTGCACTGCTTGACCCGGGAAATAATAGGGTCTGTAATTAAAATTCATAACAATGTCAAAGCATTCCCTTGCCGCGCGGTCGAAGCTGAGAGTACTCCCAGTGGGCGCCTCAATTGTTCTACCAACCAGAGGTCCTCCAATGTGAGTTTCATGAGGATTCAAATAAGATATCTGAACTGGATAGAGTTGCATCATGTTAAACTGAGCGGTCTCATCCCAATTAGGGGTATCACAGGACTTGGCTATCCAGAGAGAGAGAGAGAGAGATTTAACATTACCACTCATGAAGATCAACAAAATGTTGAACCCATGAACTGAACAAGAGCAAAAGCCAAAAAAAATAAAGAAAGCAGAAGAAAACAGATAAAATGGGCTCACGCAGGAGCCACTTGCCCAGATTGCGACAAAAGAGAGGTAGCGTCAGCAAGAGGGAGCGGAAGATCAGTAAGATGCATACGCAAGATCGCATAAACATCTACCAAGATTTTATGCACCAGGTTTTGAGTGTTAACCGGAATTTGACGAAAATGAGCATCGTTTCGCGCCATCCAAACAAACCACCAAGAAGTAAGCAACCACGTCTGTCAGATGAACCCCCACCTCGTGTTACACCTAATACAAACCAGGCTCAAGATCAGATCTAGCGCAAAGGACTCCTCCTTAACAAGCACTTCTGGATGCCTCCAGGTCCTGCTAAAGAGTTCCACAAATATTGGGCAAGACCAGAACAAGTGAAACATAGATTCTTCTGCAGCTTGACAAAGCACGCACCAACTCGGGAGCTGAATGCCCCACTTCTTTAAATTACTGTGGGTCTGGATCCTATCGTGCAAAATTAACCAAGTCAGGACTCGAGAACGGGGAGAAGGACCCTTCGCCCAAAGCACATTCTCGGGGAACCAATCAGCCCTCGGGGGGGGGACGCTCTATAGGCTTTTGAGGTGAGGAACTCTTCGCTTGGCGCCAGCTCCCACTTTAACCACTGACCAAAATTTTTGGAGTCCTCAAAATGGTCTCTAAAGCAGGCTAAAGCCCTCAACTACGATTTACTCAAGTGCGAGAGTGTCAAACCCTGGGTTTCCAAACGAACCGGGATAAGAGCAGGAGCCCCATATTTAGCAAGAAACAAACGAGCATAAGGGTTATCTGGTTGGTGGGCCAACCAACATTGCTTGGCGACAAGAACAATGCTTCGCAGTCTGGGCGCAGGAATGCCTAAACCAGTAATACGTCGAGGTAAGACCACCGAATGCCAACCAATCAAGTGACGCTTACCCTTGAGTTGACACTCAGACCATAAAAAACCTGTCAGCAAGCGCGTCAGCTGCTTCTCTACTCCCACGAGCATCACAAACATAAACATGAAAAATTTTAGAATAGTTGAAAGAACATGGCTGACTAAGGTTAAATGGCCAGCGATGGAGAGATAAGACGACTGTCACGAAAGCAATTTGTGCTTCACTTTTTGAGAGAGAGAGAAAGAGAGAGTATTTCATGGGAATATCTTCGCATCGGTCAAACTCATCAAAGCCATCTGATCTGTTGAGTTGGAAACAATAGGCAACCAGCCACCTCTTTCTCATTAAATTGAAAGAGCCACCTCTTCCACACTAAATTGAAAGAAGCAATAAATGAAGCTCTCACTCTGAAATTCAGTAATTCACAAATCTGGTGCATGAACATGCAAACAATAAATGATGCAGTTTCTCTGTTGAGCCAGGATGAAATTCCCGTGACATGCCAAGCAACGTTTTCTTGGCCTAGTCAAACAGAGACCCACAATGATTTGTGACCTACTAGAGAAAAATGATTTTCCACAGTGGGACTGTCATTAACATAACCCTCTATACATCAAAATTATTCATGAATCTCATAGCCTACTGACAAAGGAAAGTATGTGACCGCGTGCACAACACGGTTTAGCACTTATTTTCTAGTAAAACAAGCACTTTACATTTAAATACAGTTTTCAAATTTACAATCCTGTAATCTGATAAAGCTGCTCTGATTCAATTTAAGAAAACAAAGTTTCTGTCAAGGGGCTAAAGGAAGGAGATAAGTGTTATCATATCATCCAAACTTCCTCACTTTAGTTGCAGGGCATGGATCTTGTGCTCCATAGCTGCCAACTGGAGAGTATACAAATGTTCTCTTCAAACTTTGACCAACCATGCTAGACGAACGCAACAGAGTGTTCTGATCTACATTGTAAGTCGACATTTCAGAACCTTGAGGATGAAGAAATGACCCACTAACTTGTCGCTGAATTGGAGTCGAAGAGTTGGCTTCTTGGATAGAAACAGTAGGGATTTGGAGTGACTGAAGTGGCGGCGGATTGCACCATTGTGGAAGGGGCCCAGAAATGAGAAGGGACTCTAGCAGAGGTCCAGCTTCTAGTACTGCTTGAAGAAGCTTCCCTTTCTCTGGAAGAGCTTTCACCTTGATAAGACGCCCACTTGGCCGGAAGACAACAGCATTTAGATGCTCACTAGGCCGGAAGACTCCGCCATTTTGAGATGCATTCTTCACTGAAGAATGATGCACATCTCTCATGTCAGATATGATCCCTGAAGACATTGAACTGTTGTAATTTTCAAGAAGTGGCTGACCAAGCAAGCCCAAGTTACCAGATTCAGCCCAATTCACATTTGGAAGTTCCGGTGAGGAGACCGATTCGAAAAAGGAATCGGTGGGGGATGAAACATAAGATTGATGCTTGTATGTTTCCGACAAGCTATCCGATTCGGACAAGCCTAAGTTTCCTTTTGATCCTCCTGTGGGAGTTTCAGGTTTAAGGTTAAGGTGAAGGTCATTGCAGACATCAGACAAGCCTGAGTTTCCTTTTGATCCTCCTGTAGGAGTTCCAGGTTGAAGGTTAATTTGAAGGCCATTGCAGGCATCATTTGTGGTACTCCGTGCTAACTTGTCAAGCAATGCTTGGAACTGGCCCTTGATTTCATCTCTTTCTTGGCAGGTTACCTTGAGGAGCTGAAGCAATTGCTTCATGTTTTCTTCATTTTTTCTCCTCTCTTCTTTAGCAGACATGCGTGTCGATTCGAGTTCGATTGTTGTGTAGAGCAGGGTCTGCTTCAGTTCTTCCACACTCTGTTCCATGAAAAAACAGGCTCAGCTAACACTTAAACTTTAGAGCATTTACCGTTTGAATGAATGAATTCACACCCCTATAATGAAACAACTAGAACAGTAGCGACTCATTAAAACTGAATCCAAAGGGGCATTACTTCTGTTGGGTTATTAGAAAAAGAACGCCAGAATATATATTTATTAGCAAAATTTATTTCCTTGAAGGCACCGGCCCATTTGCATGTCACGGAAAAGGGGGGTTTCCACAGAAACGCACAAAGCATTTTCGCAGCCCCCACCGTAGTTACGCAAACTCTGTCAAGCTTTTCCTCGCAGAAAAGAGACCCCAAAATCATTGGCCACACCCCATTTCCACGGAAACCATTCCCGTGGGGGGTGGTCCGAGTTCTTTACCGTGGAAGGAAACTCCACACAGATTGCGGTGCGGAGTGCCCTTCTGTGTTAAACAAACGCCCCCTAAAGCAAATGACAAACGGTTTAGATTGTCCTTTGAATGGGACTACAAAGATAAAATCATACCAAATCCTCGAGTTGCATTTAATTAAAAATCTCAGAAAAGCATGTCATTTTTTATGTGAATCTTTGCAACCAAAGGCATGAAAATCCTCTATCTAAGCTGGAAACCAGGACAAATAATCACATTCGGAGCAAGTAACAAACGATTTATTACATCAAAAATAGTTATAAACAAATCATTTCAACCTGAAATGGTTCTAAACAATAGTCAATATTGGTTCAAGCATTATATTCCAAGCTACAAATCTAAATGAAAAAGACAACCCTTTAAAGCAGTAGATTTTTCCTATGAAAAGGCATCAACAAGAGAATAAAATCAAAACCTGCTAGCTTTTGAGCCTGACCCATAAAAACGTTTTGATTTTCAACATGAAAACTAAATTAAACTTACACCAACCTCCTGATAAGTCCAAGGAGAGACAACACCACCTGCAGACACCACAATCCCTTCCATGACTTTCTGAAAGACAGCCCAACTGTCCTAACAACCTAAGAAACAACCCAAAGTGATCGAGTCTTTCACAGCCCTTTTTATAAGCACTATCCCCACAAATTTCCAGGAACCCAATTCACGGCAAGTCCCTTCCAAAGGCTTGCAGATCCTCTGGTTGTACTTAGATACTCTGCCTACAATGCCAACGCACAGCCCCAGAAAACCCCTTCCTTGCTTTTAGGCCCCCTGTCCCTAGAGCCCCACATTCTTTAGGGTCTGTCATTTTCACACCCACAAGGTTGGCCTATAAATAAAGAGCTCCCCTGCAATTTTTATCCCAAACTTTTTGTTAACTTTCCATTATTTTTCCCTGCAACATATTTTCTTTCACCAAGGAAAGTAAAAAGTTGCCAAAGGAGCCTCCATGACATGCATACCCAAGAAGGAGAAAGCTTCCAGAATGGAGCAACGGCCTTTTAAATGTTTTCTAGCCGTTTCATAAGCTGACCTAAGCTTGCTCAATACAGTACCCAGGAAGAGATTTTCCGTATCGTCTCGGCTTCATGGGCATTGACTCAGCATGTGGTGCAAACACAATACAAAGTTTAAGAACTAGCCACAAACTTAGCCCACTTGACCACACTAACGGTGCAGGCCAAAATCTTGACTTGGTGGCTAAGTTAGACTGAAACTATTCCCAGGTTGACCTAGAACTTATATCGAGCTTGGGCTCTGAAATTCACCCATTTGCATCCGAGGCCACAGTCACAGGCTTGGGCTGTATGCCATGCAGGGTCTAGTTGATCAGGCTTGGTCTGCAAGTGCTGCCTGCGTATCGGGCTTGTTGGTCACATTGACTTGGTTAAGGGATTCGGTGATGAACTTGTAGCAACTTAGCTAATGCTTAATTGAGTCGAGCCGCGTAGCGTCTTCCTTGATGAGACCGTGGTGACCAGATGGTCTTAGTCCTCCCTTGACTCATGACCTAGTAACGATGAGCTTGGTTGATCAGGTATGAGTCAACCTTTGCCAAACTTTATAGGTTAAATGCAGCGAACTAGTCCGTAAGTGAATCGGACCGAGTCATCATAACCCGGTTCTTGAAACCCTCTATGGAAACAACAGCGACCCCACCTCATCCATTTTCGTGATTCAAAAGTCCATCTCCAAATTTGGTTCGTGGGTCCCGCCACATTGCCAGTCCCCAGGCATTTTTCGGTCCATTCTCAACCATTGATCTTACAAATGAACGGTTGGATGTTCCCTGAGTGTTAAATTTCCTTACCACGTATCTGTAAAAACTAACTTTTCATTTTAACTTTTTACATTAAAATTAATGGAAAATGAAAATGACCCCGTTAAAAACACCGGATATCCTGCCTCGATTTTTCCGTTCTGACAGACCAGGGATAGGGTTCCGGACGAGGGAATTCGGGGGATTTTTTCTTCATTGTTTATGCCCGACAAGCGGCTGCAGCCCTCGATCCATTTCTTCCATTATTTTAACGTCGCCACCTTTTTTTTATCCACTTTAACTTTTTAGTTTACAGTTTTATTTTCCGCTCCATTCTTTTTTTATTTGCGAGAAAGGACAAAATCGAAATAATAAAATATTGCTTTCGGACTTTACATATAGTCAAAGACAGTGGACGTCGCCGCGGCAAAGTGAAACCCTTCATGCACGTTGTAGCTTTAATTTCCCTTTGTTCAGTAATTACTGAAATGCTCCTACTAGTTTCGCCTATTTTCCGTTGTATCCTACTCAGGGTGGGCATTGGGTTGGGCCCCCTAATGGACTGGGGCCGGGTTTTGGCCCGATTCTTAATGGGTTCTAGTTTAAAGAGAGGCCCATTAGCCCAACAAGCCAATGTGAAGCGGGCTGGCCCGGGTGGGCCCAAATAAGACGAGTCCTATACAAAACAATCCTAGCCAACCGTGTGTAATTAATGTGATTTAGCATAATTATTTTTTTTAAATTAGTGCAATTAATTAAGTAATAAAAAGTAATTAGCAAGTTCTCATATACCCAAGTTACTATGTGATTTTTAGTTTCCATAAAAAATTAATTTTATTTTTTTCTATTTTACATTTTTTATAACTCAGGTCCATCGGGCTGACCCGCTAATGCATTGGGCTGGGTTTTGGCCTGGTCAGGCCTAAAATCCTAGCCCATGGCGGGCCGGGTCGGCTTGGTCATCGGGTTGCCCGACACGTTGCCCACCCCTACTCTTACCGAACTGTATTCTGTTAAGCTGATAGGGTTGGAAACTAATACAAGCCACGTGTGGTTCGATTCGTAAAGAGAGTGCCTAGACTCATTAAATAGGTTCGACAAACTAAACACGAACATTTGCCTCAATTCATTTTATATAAGCTCTTACGATGTCAGAATTGTTGAAAATTTTGCTTAATTTAGTGGAGCAACTGAGATTGAACTAGTGAGCTCGAAGACACATGTAAATGCAATGTCTTTCAAACAATAGTTGCCTCACTTAGTATCAAGTTCTTAGTGCAATGGTTACTCATGCAACTATACTTAGGCCTCAGCCCTAAGGCCCCATTAAAGAGCCATAAAGTAAACCAAACGGTCTACCATAAATAGTAAAACGGTCCATAAGGTAAAGTCAAAAATTTTGGACAAGAAGGGTATTGGTTGGATCCAAATTGACCATGTCAGACCCTTAATTGTCCTTAGACTGGTTAAAGTCAATGGTTAACAAGTCCAGGGATAAGGGCAACAAATCTTGGAACGTTTGGGTCTTAATGTCCATGCAAATTAGTTTGGATAATATCCGAACAGATTTAAATGAGATAAATGCATAGTTTTATGGCTTGGTCAACATTCATATATGGACTTGAGATAAAAAACCGTCCACGTGCCAAAAAGGTCAATGCCATACCAGACCAAACCGAGCTGAGTTAGGTCCGAGTCTGAGTTTGAATTCACAAACCACAAACCCAAATCCAAATATAAGTATAATGTTTGTGATCCATGATCTAATTATGGATTTATATGTTTGTTCAAGACCATAATCTAATGCCCTTGAGGGTCATGCCCTCTATATAAGGACAATGAAAGTTCCTACAACTTTCAAGATGGGACTAAACTTTTTTGTAGGAAACTCAAAACCCATAACTTAGGCAAATAAAGGAATTAGGGCAGAAAACTTAGGTAGTTTTGAGACATAATTTGTAACGCCTCAAATTTTCAAAATAAAACTTTGTTCAAATTTTATGGATTTCTTTTTTTTTTCTTTGCAGCAAAATTTACAAAAGCCTTTAACATCAAGAATAGATGATAGTTAGTCGTCGGTTTTAGAAGATGTCGGGCAAGTCACAGGTATCTAGCCAATCCCTTATTGTCCACCAAAATATTTCATTTAAGCAAACCAAAATGAGTTATTTATTACAAACAGTACTGATTGGTAAAGCAGTACTAGATAAATTGGGTTTGTACAAAATATCCAACAAAGTTTAGAGAAACCCTAGATCTTAATGTTGTCCTGCTTCGCATATCACACCGCAGTTTCAGTACATGTATCTCCCATAAAATGGGGTCATAACCATTCCTGGTTTGGTAGAAAAGCATTATAATTCTAGCAAGTACAATACATTAAAGACATAAAAAGTCACTTTAGGGCTGCAGTTGAAAATATTGTAACTCAAGTCTGCACGACTTAGCATATTGGTATTCCATGGATCGAAGTAGGAGCTCCTCAAGCCTAGCTTAGCCATACAGATACAATTTGGGTCATTTGCCTTATCGGTTCAATAATGTACCGAGATTAGTACCTTACGCAAGGTGATGCATAAGTAACATTAACGTACATTCATTCATTCATTCGTCAATGTACCTATAACTAATGCATTATTTTGATAATTATGAGTTCACCCCCTGGTACGCAGGAGAACTTAACTTCAATATCAAACTAAGTTATTTGGATGTTTATTATGTTATGTATTTTTGTGTGTTCAGAAGTTTGAGTGACCCTGTCCATAGCGGCACAACATTTATTTGTCAGGATAAACCCTACTAGACCCAATTGGGCATCCTATTATTGCAGTTGCGAGGTCAACCCCTAGGTCTTAGGGATAACTTAGCCTCCCAACCTTTGAGTGACTTGGAGACTGCTTGAACTCTTTGGTTTATCCAATAAAGTATATCACTCGAGGTGGTACTATCATCGTCTGCCTTGATGAGCGTATGTTTGAAAGGGGTTCGATAGCATAATCTTTATTATTATAATGTTGAATGCCACATAGGCAATCCAGTGCATTATGCACAAAGAGAAATATGAATTCAACTCCAATCAGTTTTTTGAAGTACGGGTTAGTTTCCGTGTGGACAGGGACTACCATTATGTTTTGTTTATATGCATGCAAATATCGCTCTTGACATTTACATCTTTCATGAGCTCTTCACCCTTTGCGGGTGAATAACCAACTCTGGCACAATGGCACTTACGAGTCTTATTCATGTACAATGGTTTACAGAGGCATGCATAATCAAAGATCACTTTGAATCGACTACTCGAACGTATTTAATCGCAACGAGCACTGACCTAAAAAGGTGCAACAACTACTCTAGCGCAGCGGCCCTTACTAGCACGATGTTCTTGAAGAAAAAAAAAATAGAATCAGTTATTCTGACAGGGTTCCAACAACGAGGGCATCATTGTGCCATCCATACTCGCTTAGGTGAGTATTTTGCCATAAATTTTGTCAGCATCTTTCATGTTTGACAGAAAAAATGTGACGTTTCTTTTTAGCTCGGAGAGCATATTGTTAGAAATTTCGACAGCATCTCCTTGTTTAACGAAAAAATTGCTACATTCATTTTTTTGATAGATGCTTACCATTGTGTGTATGTTGCATCTCCCATGGTTTATCGAAAACCTAAGACTTAGTTAGGCCTTATGTTGTTAACTTAGATATTTACATAAATATGATTTTGCACAAATTTGAAATCTTTCTAATAGGGGTTTATTCGCCAAACAATGTTTTCAATGTGACAAGGCATTTTAATCACTTTGGGCTATAGGGATCAATCACCATTTGTACGATTATTACAATGGAGTTATATTTATTAAAAGCAAGAGTATGTGCATATAGCAGTGCGATGGCAAAGTAAATAGTGTAAAGTATGCACATAATAATGTGATGACAAAGTAAAGTGCGTAAAGTAGGGTTCAGTGAATGAAATCACGCATCAGGCTAAGTAAAGTGTGTAAGTAGAGCCTAGTAACTGAAACTACATATTGGGCTAAGTAAAATACATAAGTAGGGCCCAATTAATGAAATTATGCATCGAGCAAAGTAAAATGCATAAAGTAATATATATAGTAACTAGAAAAGTAGTCACAAGGATATGCGTGTGAATACCAAAGCAAGCTTACGGTGGCCTAGAGGGCGTAAACCAAGGACTAGGATCCTATGACACATAATTCACCATAAATATCTAGAAATAATCGTTAAGACATGTGTGTGAATACCAAAGCAAGCTTGCTGTGCTCTAGAGGGTGTGAAGTAAATACTAGGACCAGATATTGTTTTAGAAAGGTGTATGGTAAGAAAAATCTCACCGTACACGATAGTTATTTCAACAAAATAACATGAAATAGAGAGAACGACGTGCAAACCTATCAAAAATCTAGCAAAGGTGGCTTAGCAGAGTGTAGAGGCGCTCCTAGGTCGTGGCTGGCATGTCCTTACGTCCGATATAGTCACAACCAAGAGCTTCTCGTGTAGAATTCGTTGGCGCAGTAAAACAAAGAGGTATAGGCCAAAAATGGATCAGACCTAGTTTAGGTTAAACTGGATTCAAGCCTACCTCAAGTGGGTTAGTCTAGGTCGAACGGGTTAGACCTATTCAAGAAAGAGATAGAGGAAGTCAAGTTGTTAAAATCAAGTGGTCTTGACTCAACTGGGCTCAGTCTATAGGTCAAGCAAGTCCAAGCTCAATCTAGGTCAAATGGGCTTGACCCAGGTTAAGACCAAGAAGTAAAAGAAGAGAAAAAAAAAAAGCTAACCTGGTAGGTCAAGTAGGCTTGACCCAAGTGGGCTCAGGCTAGGTCAGGCAGGTCCAAGCTCACACCTACAGTGAGCTTGATCCAGGCTAAAACCAAGAGAAAGAAAGAGATAGAAGAGAGGGGAGAGAGAAAACTAGAGAGATAGAGGGGGTGGCGATTTCTAAAAGGAGGAGTGAGGGGTCTTATTTATAGGCCTTGGGTGTGGGCCCCACACAAAGGGATAAATATGCCCTTTTTTCTATTTTGCCCCTACCTTCTTGGATAAGGATTAGTATGTTTCATGTGGGGCCCACTTAGATATTTTCATAAGATATTTATGTGGGACCCGCATATTTTTAGGGTTTCATCGATATTTTTTGCGAAAACAAAAGGAGTAAGCCATTCTCTTTATCTTAGTGAGACAAAACAGATTGGCTGTATAAAATTCTCTCATTTTGCCAAATGAGTGTGATATGGCTCCCTGAATGTTGAGCATATATCCCTAAGAATATATAAGTCTTAAGTATAATTGGCTATGCAAAAATTATTTGTTTCACATTTTCTGTTAATACGATAAAATTACTTAAAAATACCTCTTATTTTTATTTAAAAGTTTACTGAAAAATTTGTGAATCTTACATAATCTAACAAAGACAATGACTGTAGGCAAAGACAACAACGCAACCAAGTATATGATCTTGGAGGCAGTTTCTCCATGTAAATAAAAAAATATCATATTTATATATTGTATTTCATATAATGCAGTATATAATAAATAGTCCAAGTGTTTGACTTACAAGTAATAGGTTCGGCATTCAAATCATGTTGCGCTAGCTTTGGAGCAATGAATTTTCTATGTAAAAAAACCCAGCTTGAGCTCCGTCACTAGTTTTAGAGTTCAAAATCTAATACTTCTACCTTTGAAATAATATATTCTTTTGAAAACGAGCCAAGTCAATGTTTAACTCATCACTAAAATGAGCCAGGCATAAACATGCCATGTTCGGTTCACTCAACTGTTTACCAACCTACAACTCTCTAGACTCGTGGGTAGGGATGTCAACGGGTCAGATGTAACCCGACATCTGACCCGAATCAGATTAAATATGTTCGATAACCAAATTCAATTAATAATTGAACCAGAGTTTAGTATTACGTTTTGCATTCAAACCTGAATCGGAATCTGATTAAAGCTCAAATCCTAATGAAAACCCAAACCGATTAACTGTAAATACAGGGTTTTAAGATAATCGAATCTGGGTTTGGTTTTATCTTTTTTTAATCTGAATCTCCGATTAAGTCTGACTTGATAATGCCTAGATCGACTTGAGTCCGACCGGTTTATATCCCTAAGACCATAAAGGACATTATCGATGTTATTCAGTATGCTTGGTGGTATTTGTATACCAAAGTCTAGAATGGACCTTTTATCATTGGATCTTAGCTTTATATATATATATATATATATATATATATATATATATTCTCTAAGTAACAACGGTTTTACCGGTAAGCTGCAAAAATTGACCGCATCATGTGCCTCAGAATTGTCGGTTGCCGGTGAGCATGTCGGCGCATGATTAGAACGCGCGTGTCGACCCACACTGAGCCCACACAACATCGAGCGGCGCGATTTCGTTTGACCCCACCCACGTGGTCCGGCCTTGAGAATCTCTTCCCTTTGAAAAATGTCCATCACAATCCCTAGGCAAAGCTGGTATTGACATTTTAAAACCTCTTTAGTCAAGGCCCACTTGGGCTCATTCTTGGGACTAGACTGGAGCCCACTTTGGGTAAGTAAACCCAGTTGACCAATCAAGTCAAACTCAGGGTATCCAGCTTAATCTTGAGTTGACTTTGCTATTCAAGGTTGTGGTTGGCTGACTAGCACTTGGGCTCGTGCCTTTTGAAGCCTAGTCCTAGTTGATCTAACCAAGCCTTCATTGCATGCAAAAGAAAACTGATGCATTTGTTCGAGCCTTAATCAAGAGTTAGGAGAGGCTTGAACAAGTAAAATTCAAGCTCAGTCAGGTCTGACAAAACTAGAGGAACAACCAAATGTATCCAATCAAACAAGGGCTCTGCCTTCTTGTCACAGGGCAACGATGGTTTGTCACCTCACATGAAACGATCATGGTTCGAAACTCATGGAGGGGTCACCACAATAGGGGTGTCAACAGGCCTGGTTTACCATGATCCTACCCTAACTAAACCCTATAGAGTTCAGGTATGGTGATAAATAAGAAAACCCACTTAAGACACTGGTCGGACCTAAAGGTCTGATTAATACATGGACCCGGGTATAGTTTATGAAATTTTATACCAGACCCAGACCCAACCAGAGTTTCGATTAAGACCCATAATTTTTCAGTGTAAAAATGATAAAAAAAATGATTTTACTGGGTTTGATTCATGTAGTTCTTATCAGGGATCCGAGTATGGTTTTTCTTATATTGAACTCGATTAGACTCAGGCCCAGACCCATACCATGCCTGAAAATCTGGTCCAAGTCTGGTTTCACCTGGGACTAAACCAAACCCAACCCATTGACACCCCTACACAGCAATGTCGAAGCTAAATGTACTCCTCGATGACTAGGGAAAACCCTCGAAGGTTTACCATCCGAAGCCTACTCATATGCTGCTAGTGATGATGGATTTTTTTTTGGCCTAACCAAAAAGAAACCAAACATATCGAACCCTCAGTATCGTTTAGTACGGAGAAATCCTGAAATATTATAGTAATTTATTTAAATAAATAAAACTACAAAATTTAAAGAAAACATAAAAAGCTTTTCGAAAACATAAGGATAAATTTTTTAAAAATGTTCTATATATACTAATAAAAATTGAAACACAACAATAACATTTCAATAACATGATGCTCTTCATTGTTTATGACCCATTAAGCAACTTTAGATTGGCTTCCCCGAATGGTCAGCTCTCCAACATGAGTTCTCGCGGTCCATTGATGGGTACTCTGGTTATTATAAAAGTCAAAAGCCAATTTGGTCCCAAGTATAAGAGACTGGTCTAGTACCATACTAGTGTCATGTTTTCTAATCATAGAGCAGTGCTTTTTTTTTATCATAGGGTTTGTCCTCTGTGCACATGCATATTAGGTGGAGGACGCGTGTGGACCCCACAGGGGTCAATAGTAACTCCGTTGCCATGCCTAGACGTGCGACTTGTGCACCTCCATATGATTCCCTTAGCAAATGCCTCAACGTGCTATTGGAAATTCTAGGGTTTTTTTTGTGTGTGTAGGCAATGCAAATGGATCAGAGCTTTTAGTCGGGTCTTAACTGGATCTAACTTACACTGTTGGATTCGGATACTATGAATTTGAATCTAGGTTGGATCCAAACAAATACGGCCGAGGATCTCATGCTATGGGCTAGTTTAGGATGCCAGTTGTATAACTTTATTGTCAAAAACTGCATTGAGGGTAGCCTTAAGTGGTTTGGCTACGTGGAAGAGGTCCTAGCCAGACGGGTGGTCAGGGTTTCATTCCTATGAGGGTAAGCTCTTTGCATTATTGAGGGCAAGGATAAGTCTTGCTCAGCCGAAGCTGGGAAACTCCTTAGGGGCAAAGAGTGTACCTTGAGTTTTTACCATCGAGATAGCAACCGTAGGTATGATATGCTTATCCAGCGCGTCTAGGTCTCTAATTCCAATGGTGGTTTTCTTATATTGCATAAATTAAAAAACACATTGAGTGCATCAAAATATGTAAGTTAATACCCAAATTTAAGCATGCCATTTCTAATTAGGTTATTTGATGGCTAAATTAGAACATTATCATAAAATTAAATATTCCCTATACAATGCTTAAATTCAAAATAGATACGTTAATGAATGAGATTTCACATGTTCATTTTTAAACTTAACAAGATGAAGATAATATAGTTCATTTGCACTGTCATGGACCTACTTCTTCAATAGGTCAATGTGTTGCGTTGGTCCTTCCTTACCGCCATAAGCCTTCTTATCACTCACTTGCCACTGCGGAAGCTTTGATAACTGAGAGTGCAAGAGAGCGAGAGAATAGAGAGGGAGAGAAAATCATAATTATTCGAAAGCAATCACAATGAGAGTGAATAAAAGAAATCTCTTCGCATTTGCATTCATTCACATTTTTGCCCGAGGGCTCATTACATTTCAGATCTACGGGCTCACCCTTCAAGGTATTTTTAACCTGAACCAAAGCATATGGGTGGCTCAGAGAAAGTTACAAGTGATTCGACACTTTACATCAAGATTCAACCAAAGCAAAACAGACTCTAGACACAACTATACAAACTAGGTCGCAGGAGAATAGGTTCCCCCCTTCAAGCCATGCACCGCCCTCGGCGCCATCTGCTTTGTGGTAGGCCCTGACTTTGGCTGGATAGCAGCTCTTCATTCAGAATGTTGACTTCCACTTCGGCTTCGTTGTCTCCTCCCACTACACCAGATACTTCTTCGCTTCGCCCAAGTAGTTGACCTTATGGCAAAGGATCTTGTTGATACGCTTCTTGACCCGTTGTGCTGTCGGGGCTATTTGCAGGATAGGAGCGTGTTGTGACACGCTATATTTTGGATTTTCCCCGTTCGCATAGAACAGTTTCAGGTTGCATACGTGGAACACCGGGTGCACTTTAAAGTTTGGGGGCAGGTTCAGCTTGTACACTAAGCTTCTCACTTTCTTGGTGATGGTGAATGGAAACCAGAAAAAGTTGAGCAAGGTGAAGAAAAGAAGTAGTCCAAAGATAAGTAAAAAGATAAATTGGCATATCAGTTAAGATTGTGTTCTTACCTACACCGCCATTGTCAAGGACGACAATGGTTTGATTGGGAGAGAATGTCCTAGACCGAGCCTTCAGAATAGGGTAGGTGCAATGCATAGCTCTACTGAGTGAAAAATGCATTGAGTGTAGGAATGTGCAGTATGCATTGGCTTGATCGGTGACATGCAGTGGTAGCACGACACACAATAGGTAATGGTATCGTCGTTAGTACATCGTTGTATGGTGGCACAAACGTGGTGCGTTGTTTGGTTAAGCAATGTCAGCGGATTGGGGGATGTTGCCTTTGAGAGATTTGGTTAAGGACCTCTCGGCTTGCAAAAGTTTGTCACGCTTAGCAGTTTGATGCACGGGGGTAAGGGTGCATATGGGTTAGGGCTAATTCTCCCAGGGATCACTTTAGGTGATTCCAACTGAGTATGGTGACTCAGGGCTACGCGAGTAAATGCCTAGGCACCAGTGAATGTGTTTGGGTGGTACTCTTCGCTATGGCATTCAATCATTAATTGGTCTTCGGACTGAGGGCCACAAGGTCTTGTTCATTCAGTGACGAGGTTTGGTTGTAGCATGCGCATGGAGTCACAATACGCTCCTAGCACGCAAGGTTAAGGCAAGTTTGTGCCTCTTTCAAAAGTGATAGTTGGTATGAGACGACTATGCACTAAGTGGCATGGACTTGATATAATACGCATTTAAAGATGCGCTTGATCAGCTTCCACTAGGCAACTGTGGACGAGGTGGTGCGCAGGGCTAATGAAATGATTTAGGACATGAAAATGTGTTGGTGTGTGGCCTTTGGCCGTTAGGCTGGCCAGACTAGGTAGTCTGGTGCATCACGGGTTTGCGAAGAATTCTATGCCCGTGACAAGTTGGGCTGACTAGGCCATGAGGCCTACTATTGCATGGGCGTTTCTTGGCTTGAAAGGCGAGAAATTTGACCTTGAAATTTAGCCTATGACAAATTAGCATCAGAAAATAAATATTCACGGAGACCTTATTGTTCATTGAGTGCGACACTGAAGGGGACAATGATGGTTTATTCTGGTTACGCAGATTTATGTTGCTGAAGTGTTGTTGACCAAGCACAGAAGCGAGATGTCGACAGAGTGGTATGGGTCATCTTGTCGATGATAAGCAAAAGTGTAAGGTTATTATTCAGTAGGCTAAGAGAACGTGGATAAGCCAATGATTCTTACCAGTTGTATGCTAGGATCACATGTGGAGCATGACGTTTGCCATGTACATGCAGAGAATGCACGTTGGATTCGACTGGATGGATTTGCACCTTTGGGTATGGCAAACTCAACTAAACTTTTATATTCTTTTCCAAGATTATAGGTCAGCAGAGTGCCCATCTTAAGCAAATTGCTCGTTGTTTTGGTCCCTTGAGTTGGCAGTTCCTTTATAGATTGTGTGTGTGAAAAAAAAATATTTTTCTTGACTTGTTAGTTTGGTTTCTGTGAGAATGTTTTGCTGGCTCTAGATGAGAGTTACAGCGTGCTAGCTCTAGATAAGAGTTGCAGTGTTGGGCTATTTTGCCCCTTATGAGGATGAGTGCTCAGAAAAATACTTTGAAGGACCTCTTTGGGGTGATACTCAAGTAGGTGTCCCCCACTTGATGACTAGTTTGGACCGTTGGAAAACCACAAGTTGGTGTCTTAATGGAGTTGATATCCCTACGGCATGTGCTAGTGGTTGTCATTCTCTATGAGGACCACGAAGGGCTTGGAATTGCCCTTGCTGAGGTCAGAAGTCACGCAAGCCATGAGCATGAAGATGACAAGTTTGTCATGCAGGCGATAATGACCCGCTCGTGTATGGGATTGCACTGGGGTTCCACGAGCAAAGAATGCTCATTGTTGATGGAGCAAAAGTCTATCTTACTGTTGTATACCTTATAAATAGGTTACCCTCCTCAAAAATTCAAAATTGTTCACCATATGAAAGATTTACAATGTTTCATCTGAGTATCCTAGACTAAGGGTCTTTGGGTGTAAATGCTTTATATTCACCCCTAAGAATGATAAATTATCTCCTAAAGCCATTTCATGTGTATTTTTAGGATACAAAGAAAGCCAAAATGGATTTAGGTGTTATGATATTAAAAATATTAAGTTATATATCTCTAGGCATGTCACATTTTTAGAACAAGAAAATGGTTTTAAAATTACCACACCCAAAGATAAAAATGAATACATTTTTTTAGAAATTTCTCTTGAAAATAATGTCACACAAAATAAAGACATTAATAAAATAACCTGCAATGAATCTCAACCTAATGAATCCTATGATCATCCAAATGTCATTCAATATTAAAGACGAAAAGATAATGAACAACTAAGTGCTTTGGAAAAATATTCACACATAGAAGTAGAATGTTCAAAAGAACAAGAAAACACAATAACTAGACACTCAAAAAGACCACGTAGGATTTCAGATAGATTTGTGTTATATGAATCTTTCAAACCTCATTATAGAGTTTGTGTAGCAAAAAATTTTTCATACTGTAAACCTTCTACATAAAATCAGACAAAGGACTATCCTGAGTGGCAAAATCCTATGCATGGAGAAATTAGAGCGTTAGAGAAATCCCAGACTTTAGAATTATCTGACATACCAATCAATAAGAAATCAATAAGTTGTAGGTGGGTATTTAAAATTAAAACTAAAAGTGATTGGTCTCTAGAAAGACATAAAGCTAGATTAGTCGTCAAAGGATATGCTCAAAAATATGAAATTGACTATGATGAAACTTTTGCCCCTATAACATGAATGACTATTGTTCGTATCCTCATAGCTATAGCCTCTGTTAAGAAGTGGCCTAGTTATCAAATGGATGTTAAAAATGTTTTTTCAAATGGTGATTTAAAAGAAGTATATATGGATCCTCCCCCTGGATACAATGTCCCTAAGGGCAAAGTTATGCACCTTAGAAAAGCCCTATATGTTCTTAAATAAGCTCCATGAGCTTAGTATGATCATTTTAGTTCTGTTATGCTTAAGCTTTGATATACTTCTTGTTATATTGACATTGGTTTGTTTGTTAAGAATTTCACTGCAAATATTGTTATTTTATTATTTTATGTTGATGATGTGACTGAAGCAAATAAACAGGGAGTAGATCAAGTTAAATTTATTCTCAAACAAAGTTTTAAAATGACTGACCTTGGTTTTCTTAGATTTTTCTTAGGGATTGAGGTTGCATGTTCCCCTAGAGGGCATCTGTTGTCTCTAACTAAATTTGCAGCTGAAATTATTGACAGGTCTGGAATTACTGACGATAAAAGAGTTGATACTCCTGAAGTGATAAATGCAAAGATGAAAATTGATGATCGAGAACCTCTGGAAGATCCTACTCTATATCGACAAATGATTGAAGCATTGACATACATAACTATTACCAGACCAAACATTGCGCATGCAGTCCACACAGTTAGTCAACTTAAACACTCTCCTACCTCTATGCACATGAGTGATGTGATGTGTATTATCAGATATTTAAAAATTTTAGCTTCTAAAGAATTATTTTTATCTTTATCTTCTCCTCTTAATTTAATTACTTGTTCTGACTCTGATTGGGGGAGACCCAAATAACAAATGCTTAACTACTAGTTTTTGTGTTTTTATAGGAGATTCTCTGGTATCATAGAAGTATCAAAGCAACAAAAAATATCTTTATCCTCTACAAAAGTTGAATATCGAGACATGACAACTACTACGACTGAAATTATATGGCTAAGGCGTCTTCTTAAGGATATGGGAGTAATTGTGAGAGGTCATCAAGACTATGCTGCGATAACAAAAATGTAATCTACATTGTTGAAAATCACACTTTTTATAAGCGCACTAAACATATTGAGATGGACTGTCATTATGTTCGAGAAAAGTTTTTGAAACAGACCATTTCACTACCATATGTGACTTTAGAATATCAGCTTGCAGACTCTTTCACAAAAGCCTTGTCTTCCACGCAATTTCATTTCTTGTTGGACAAACTTTTTGTGATCCCACAGTAAGTTTGAGGGAGAGTGTTAACGTAGACATATATGTTTACATATCTCTTTATGTACATATCTTACTTAGGGGTATTTTAGTATTTTTATATGTAAATATAGAAATAATGTATTTTTATCTTTTTTTATTTTTATTCTTTTTATTTCAAATAATATAAATATTTTCAGCCATATAGGCTTTTGGGGAATTAGGATAGAGTCATTGGGACCCTGCCGAACGGCTAGATTTCTAGTTGTTGGGTAGGTCCCAATGGCTCTCTAGAGCTTTCTTTTTGTATATAAAGGGGTGAGACCCCTCTCTCCATGTATTTCTTCTTGGAGGGATTATTCCCCAATAACATTGATATTTTTTATTTGTGTTCAAAGCCCATAAGTGGCTCATTTTTGTGTTTTCGTGTGTTGACCCACAAAAGGTCATACTCTCAAGTACTCTATTGCCCATAAGTGGTACATCAAGGCATACACTTCAGTTCGTGAGAGACTTTCCTTGGGATCCATTCCTTATTGTTCACACAATGAAAGAGAAAAAAATAAGCTATAGAAGGATGGAAGAATAGTGGATTGCACCTTTCCCTTAGGTCACGTCTTAGTGCGGCCCACACTCTCAATGTCGAAATCTGATAAGTACTTATGCGATCGGGTCACTCAGGCTTGCATTCAGTCGATAAAATTTACAAGTGTTATACATATGCATTCTTAGCTGCTGTTTTGAAAGGGGTTTTGGGTCCAGACCCTGATTCTGGTATAGCATGATTTGGATTGTACCCGACCCATTTATGCCCCTAATTGATCCAGGGATATATGGAACAAAAAAGATACCTAATCCGGGTGGCTGGTCAGACCTCGATATGAACTGTAACGGGTGCTAACCAGACCCGATAACAGGGTCAATTCGGGTGACTAGTCAGACCCTGATATGGACTGTATTGGGTGCTGACCAGACCCGATAAAATAGAAAATTTGGATGGCTAGTCAGACCCTATGACAAACACTAACGGGTGCTGACCAGACCTGATAAATGGTTGCTTTCAAGGGACTAGTCAGCACCAAATACATGTTGTATTGGGTCCAAACCAGACCCGAATATATGTTGGTCGGGATTCTCACATAATGATAACATTGTTAGTAACTGTATTGTATAGTTGTTTGCATACATGATACTTCTTTGCACAAAGATGCATCTGCATAGTATGTTAGATGTCATTTTCATGGATCCACATAATATGCTTTGGATCCAATATCAAATCTACTTATGATATCGATGATTCGATATTAAGGATTCGAATAATTATCTGGAATCTACTATTAGATATCCAATTAAGATATTCGGAATCCAATATCGAAGATCCGAATAGGATATCTAGGATCCAATTTTGAAGAACTGAATGGGATATCCCTGACCCAATTTCAAAGATCTGAACAAGATATCTGAGATCCAATATAGATCAAAATAAAATCAATGAAAATATTCACGTACCACAATTTGGCCATAAAATTCAAGTCTATTTAGCCGATAAAATTTATAAGTGTTACACATATGCATTCTTAGCTGGATGTAACTTTAATATATCGGGTCTATTTTGAAAGGGGTTTCAGGTCCAGACCTTGATTCTGGTATAGCATGATCTGGACTGTACCTGATCCATTTATGCCCCTAATTGATCCAGAGATGGACCAAAAAATATACCTAATTCAGGTGTCTAGTCAGACCTCGATATGGACTATAATGGGTGCTAACCAGACCCGATAACAGGGTTAATTCGGGTGGTTGGTCAGACCCCGATATGGATTGTATCGGGTGCTGACCAGACCCAATAAAATGGCAAATTTGGGTGGCTGGTCAGACCCTATTGCGAACACTAACGGGTGCTAACCAGACTCGATAAATGGTTGCTTTCAAGGGGCTGGTCAACACCAAATACATGTTGTATTGGGTGCAGACCAGACTCGAATATATGTTGGTTGGGATTCTCACATAATGATAACATTATTAGTAACTGTATTATATAGTTGTCTGCATACATGATACTTCCTTACATAAAGATGCATCTGCATAGTATGTTAGTATGTCATTTTCTTGTATATGTAGATGTATTAATCACATGACTGTTCAACTTTTGTTGGGTTGTTGTAAGGTGGACTGTTATCATTGCAAAATTTTACTTTTGCAAGTCAAATTGACCTTTGAAAAGTTTTTGAAAATAACTCGCCTCCGTTTTAAAATGCAGGAAAATTTTGAGGAATGGGACTCGCTTGTCGGTACAAGGTTCAACCGTTCCTGGTGCCATAATGAATTAGGCATGTGTTGTCTAAATCATGGTTCTATTCCTAAATGCACAACGAATTAGGCATGTGCAGTGAATTTTTGAAAGATATAGATTGAAAATGTATGCTTTGAAGATTTAAAATACTTGGAAAAGGAACACTTTAAAAGTCATGAGCCACATTTGGGAAATATTTCAGAAGAAAGGAAAATCGTGAATTGGATCCAAAAAAGATAGAAAATTTCTTGAAAATCAAAGGGGTTTATGAGAAAATCGATTTTGAGAAAAAAGGTTTAGAGAAAATTGATTTTTCTGAGATTGAATTGAAAAATAACCCCAAGCGAGTAGAGGTGCCATTCATGTAGACCATTGTCAATTTGAATATGCATGAATCATCATTCATCACACGAATAATATTATTAAAAATAAACTATATGCAATGTAGCCCTAATCTAAGTAGGAAAGTAAATTCTTATTCCAAATTTATAATTTAATTTATATCAATAATTGAAATAAAATAAAGAAAGAAAAAATAAAAAATCTAATCTTGAGTGTTCCTACAAAATTAGCAAACTTATTAGTGGACAAATGTCAGCCTTTCAGGATTTATCTAATAATATCTGAAATTATGGGATTTATCTAGATATAAGCCTTTTCTATGTTTACTTGAAATAAACACAATAAAGGGTGATGCATAATTAAATAAATAATAAAAATAAATAACTTTAAATTTTAGAATTTTGAGAAAAATAACCAAAATACCCTTGAAATTTGACCTTTATTGCAAAACAGGGTTAAAATAGGGTTTTTCAGAAAAGATTTTTGTAATTTGTTTAATCTGAGGATCAAACAGATTCAAAATAATGCCAAATCAGGTGAAGGGCACTCTGATATGATTATGAACATGATCAAAACCTAAAAATATAAAACTTTTCATAAAAAATTCAAAATATTAGAAAAAAATCAAATTTTGCCCGTATTTCAGTTAAATCAAAACTCCACGGGCATCTTGTTTTTATGAAATAACTAAATAATGTATAAAGTGAATTCTAAAATTCATAAAAATTGACATGGATACTTCTAATAACCCTAAAATTAAAATGCAATTGAAAAATATAAATTTTGAGATTATTTTGATATAAAAATTAAATAAAAAATAAAAATATGTGTTTTTTTCTGCAGTCACGTACCTATCATAGTGTTAGGCTCGAATCAGATATCAAATGACCATAAAAATTTATAAAATTTGACAGAGAAAAACTAGACAGATTAATAAAGATATCCCTTTTTACATATCTAAAATACAATCTTCAGTTAGGAAGATACAACTCTGGCAATATGATTTTGGCTTATGCATAACTATGTAAAACACACAGATTCGGTTTCGGGCTCAAGGAAACATAACAAACCAACATCAAAATTTATAATATTTTACAGAGGCAAACTGGAAATTATAATGAGGAGAACCTGTTTTATGGATCAGAAAAATGATCTCTGGTGAGGGAGAAATCATTTCGGCAAGTTGAACCATTATTCAAATCAAGATTTTTACTCAAGAATTATAGGTTCTGATTGTGAGCTTCAAGAAAATAAAAATCTACAGTAAAAATTTATAAAAATTATACCACAGAGAGTAGACATCACAACAAATCAGTGAATTTTTACGAATCATTGATACAATCTCCGGTTAGAAAGAAATCATTCTAGTAAGTTGACCCAAGCCCTGAATCAGGTTTGTCAGTTCAAGAAATACAAAAATTGTTGTTGGATCAAAGAAGCATAGAAATATACTATAGAAATTTATAAAAATTTCATAGATTGAAGTAGACATCATGAAGAGTATGTTGTTTTTTAGGGATCATCGATTTGATCTCGAATGAGGGAGATATGACCTCAGAAAGATGCTCTTGGATTTTTATAGCGTTTTCCCGACTCAGAAAACATATTTCAACTTTGAGTTTTGAAAATAGGATTACAAACCTCTAAAAATCCCATTTTTTTTATTTAAAACCATAGGCACATGCATGATTTCACTATAAATTTAGAGCTCAAACACCAGCTCAACTAACTGGATTTAGCTCAATTTTAGCTGAAATGAGCTAAAATGAACTCTGACACTATGGAAAATGGAATTAAACTAGAACCGAGTCACTTGAACTCCTGGTGAGCTCAAGTTAGACTCAAGGGAACAAGATTGACTGAATTTGACTGACTCGAGAACAATTGGCTACAATTCGAGCTAGAAATGAGCTTATTTCTCCATAAATGAACTAATTTAAGCCGAAATGATCAGGAATGAGCAAGATTTACTCATCGTGAGCCCAGGAGAGCTATAAATGATAGTCATTCTAACTGTTTTGAGTTTTAAAATGAGCTTGGTTGGGTCTAAATGACAGGGTGTCTAAGGTGACTTAAAGGTAAAATGGTATTTTCACTAATAAAAAGGGGGTGAAATGATACCTAAACTGGACTGAACCTAGGGGTTTGACTCCTAATGGGATCATCATCTGCTAAAAGGGGGTGTCTGAAATGAACGAGAAAAATTTGAGGTGTTTACATGGACCAGTACTGCACTTTTGGTGCAGCATTGCCTGATGCCCAATACTATGTGGCTGCATGTTTATGATAAACATGCTGCCAATAGTATGCTCATATTGTTCTAAGTATGGTGGCAACATAGCATTGGCTCGGTGGTTAGGTTTTGTAACCCGAGCATACCCGAATTTGGTAAGGATGCTTATTGGTCATGTATGCTCATAAAATTGAATACCTTGTTAGCATAAATGTGTGTCTTATGAACACGTGAATTTTGAAGTCTGTTTAGTGGTGCATCAATATAGTCGTGTGCATACTTGAATGACATGTATAAGATAAAATATGATGTGTACATATGCATATGAAATTTGTTGTTCATGTATATTCTTATTTTGTGTGTATGAATGTGCATTTGAGAGCATGTTGGATGATTTTATAAGTGGCATGCTCATTATGGTTTTTGCATAAAATGCATTAATGGTCTAATGTGAACTACAGTAGGCCATGTGTGCCACGAGCAGGTGTTGCTCTAAGTTTGGTTGAGTGTGTTGCAAAATCCATAAAATTTATTGGCTTTCTAAACTAATTACACTGTTAAATATTATAACGGGTCAAGGTCCTGTGTTGTGTTTTGCATATTGATTTGCAAAACAAATTTTTGTTGTTGTGTTTTGCATGTTCATTTGTAAAATAAATATGGTGTAAAAAAACTATCTTTTGGTAAAAAAAGATAAAATAAATAAAACAATGTAATTAATGTTTCTTCTTGGATGTCCTTTTCACAGTGTGGAAATTCTGGATGGCGGTTTTGGGGAACTGTGAGGATACTAAAACTCCATGTGCGATTGTGCTTTTGAACTCAACTAGATGGTTCACCTCCCGGACATGGCTTTAGAGAGATTCTGTCACTTTGCCTGGGAGTGATATGTAGACACAATTGTTATTATTGGTATATCAATAAAAGTGGCATCAATGAATGTTGATTTTTCTAGTGTCCTAACATTAGATGTTGATTTCTAGTGTTCTGATGGATGGTGTTGATTCCTGATATCGGTCGAGGGCCAAGTGTGAAACACAGTAATAAAATACAAATTGTGTGTTATGCTATAATTGGAAACCTAACTTGAACTCGAGAATTTGTTATGCCCGTTTTTTAGTATCTGCGGGTTTTAATGAAAAGTGAAACTAAAATTATGTGCATTTAATAGGGATATGCATACAAAAAAAAACTCTGATAAAAGATAATACGTTATTCATACATATGCATTGATATCATGCATATTCCTTTCTTGCATTAAACTATGCATCTTTACCTGTTTTGTTGATTGTGATATATTATTGTTGCATGATAGTTGTTCTCTAATGCATGAATGGTTATTGAAATTATGAAATTATTGTTGTTGTATTTCTTTGAATTGTTGCATGAACTTGATTTATGATCTTCTTGCTTATTTGATTCATTAGAGTAATTCGTATGCAGAATCTATGATTCTAACATCGTATATTTTATATTTTTCGCAGCCTCTGATGCCTAGTGATGAGACAGACTGCTATACAGAACTATGAGGATGGCGTGACTACTTGATATTCTATCATGAGACAGAGTGACTCTATATTTTACTTTACTTGTCATTTCTTTACTTATTGTTCTTAAAACTTTATTGATTGATGAATAAAGTTATTTTGTTTTAGATAATGGTGGTATAAGATCCCTTGTGGTTGTAGATGTGTTATGACTGTAAGGCCCCAGATCTTTGGGTTTATTTCTATAATTATTAAAAAAAAATTACTTTTTCACAAATATGAGTTGGTGTCATTATAGTAACGCCCCAAGATTTAAAACCCAAAAAATACGTAAAATATTTTTTTTTGTATGGCAGCGAAAAGAGAACCTTTTTTATTCCGATTGAAAACCTTAGGTGGGTTTCAGAATCGATCGATAATCGTAAGACATAATAACACTTATAAATGATTCAAATCAAAATTAGATTATTTTCATTCCAAAATGAACCATGAAGTTTTTTATAAAATTAGTACAGTCAATAACTTCAATGTAACACTTCAATATCATATGCAATAACCATACTCATGCATGTGCAAGAGAACGTTCACAATAAGCATAAATAACTTACATTTCTTTCATTTATGTTTTGTTTTCTTAGATTATCATGCTTCACTATATGCACAATATACTTTTTGTTTATCTTTCACAATACTCTGTGGGTACAACACAGACAATATCTAAATTAGAGGCACAACCCAGGGATTGCATTCAATCAATTAGTGACTTATTACCCTAGCCTTGGCAATCTTTTCCAATTCTAGGTGTAGAATGACAGTGTCGAGAGAGAGCTCCCACCACCCTCAACCTGATATATTAGAATTATTTTTAGCTAAAACAATCTCACTACCACCCCCACAACACAAGTGGCAGTTATCCTCTATTTTCATGGTTGGGGAAGCAACCCTTCATGCTTAACAATATCCTATGGAGCCCAGTGTACCGCTTACCCTCTTATTGTAAGCTACAAGAGAATTAACATATACATTCTTTATCATTTATTTCTCTTAACATACATGCATAATTTATATATTTTTAGGCATGTATGGTTTCAATTAACCCATCATAAGGTTTTCAGCCACCCATTTGGGGCACTTAATACATATCGATCCAATTGACCATGCATGTAACACCCAAAAATCCTGAACTTGTAATCTTTTAGGAGAAATTTAAAAGCTTTGCACTCAATCCTTTTTCAGAGTTTCAAAATGGCAGTTCAACAAAAAATGGTGTTTGAAATAACAAGTCAACGAACCTTGGGTGCATTACAGTCGAACTTTTCTTTACACAAAAGATTTGTATCTCTATATAAGCATTGAAACCACATATATTCAAAATGAGGTTTTTGATAATTAAAGTTTTTACAAACGAGTAATTTCAAAAGAAACCCTTATGCAAAATTATAAAACGTGCTCAGGAGCGAAACAGTAGAAAAAGAGTGAGATCTTGATATCATCACGTCATCGCGCCATCGCCTGCCATACTGACCTAATCTTCACATATACCCCATAAAACATGTCAGACTTATAAAAATCTGGTAGGTGCATAGATATCAAAATTCAAAAAAAAACTAATATATGCATTGTTTCTTTTGTGATGTGTAATTCATAATAAGTAAAATGAGCATGATAATCTTGTTTCGATATTAACTGTTCTAAAGTACGTACAGGAGAAACGTAAAAATAACTGAGACTGCTCGAGAGTTTTTTATTCTATGTATTTTGATACCCCGAATAACTAACTGAGTCCGCTCCTAAGAGGACAACCAATAACCGAGAGAGAATTCCCTAGAGGCATACGTGGCAAATGATGCATCCGAACTTCTGTAGAAGCTAATGAGATCTACCACCTAGGATAATTTTTGGTAGTCCCGTCCCCTAAGTTCGATGACCGGGGACACCGAGTCATTGCTACTCGAGTAACATAATTAACAACTTGTCCTTAAGAGTTTTTATATCATCTCATCTTCTCTCTTGACGGAACCAACGAGACGAATGGGTATGTCAGTTTCTATTTTAATTGACGACCCATTCTACATGCTCTGGTCTTTCAAACCAAATCAAACATCTTGTATGTGAAGGCAAATCATCACTATTTATGTGATTTTCTTTTAATCATTATGTATTTTTTCGTTATGAGGTTACCATAAACCTCTCATCCAATCATCGTAGTACTAATATGTCATGGATGTTCGATAGTACCACTATGATAAGAGGGATATCGGTTTCTTAAAAAGAAACTCTAATATTTATTTAGAAATTTCAATAATTCGTGCTTTAGACCGAAGAATATCCGAGTCATTTCAGATACCAAAGAGAGAGACATGACGTACATACCATCTAGGGCTACGTAATCAAAGCCTTTTCGTTACGCAGGTTTGAGGGAAAAACTCAGTTGCGAAAATGCAAACACTAAATACTTGTTTTGCTTTTTGAGACAATGAATAATATGAACTTCAAATCTCGCATGTGAAGTCCTTTTTTTTAAAAACAAAGACTTGGCAAGGATGCGCAAATCTGCATCTTTAAATACATGCAAGCATAATATAAAGTGGACAAGAGTATGCAAAACTTCGTACTTTATAAAGTTATATATATATATAGAATACATATATATTAAAGCATAAGCCTGTACACATTACAATGCGACAACAAAGTAAATGACATAAAGCATGGCTCGATGTACGAAACCACACATCGAGCTAAATAAATTACGTAAGCGATGCGCGATATATGAAATTATACATCGGCTAAATAAATTGCGTAAGCAATGCACAATGTATGAAATCGTACATCGGTCAAATAAATTACGTAAGCGATGCATGATGTACGAAATTGTACACCGACTAAATAAATTGCGTAAGCAGTAGCCTGTGCACATTACAGCACGACGACAAAGTAAATAACAAATTTTAAATGGATAATAATACGCAAAACTGCATCCTTGAGTTAAAAGCATATATATATATATACATATAAGTTAGAAGTATTCCGTCATTTGTTCTCGTATGCAACTTTTTTCTATCTCGAAGATGGTTTGACTCGCTGACGATTTTGAACATAGGTTCTTAAAGGCTCGTGCTTTAGTAAACGTGTCACGTCTGTTGTGCTGGTGTAGTGCACTAAAAATTATTTTATCATTCTAAAAAAAAAACAATGCAACAAACTTAATTTAACAGAATAAGTGACATTTGTGTCGCAGGGGTTGAACTCAAACCCAGTTTGGGCTGATAGGACCGAGCTGGCCTCGGTTCCTGCACAAAAGAGGAAGGAGGGCAGGCTTGGTAATAAGGGAAGGAGAGCAACAATCTGTCGTCCTTCCACTGCCAAGAGCGGAAAAAAAATGCACAACCAATCCGGGCTTGATTAGAAAAGAGGATTGAGTCAGGCTTGGTTGGATCTAACAGAGCCATGTCTCGATTTGGATCTAGGTAAGTTTGGTTTTGCTCAGTCTTGGCCTAGCTCGAGGCAACAACAGTTGTTGATGCTGCTCGAGATAGGCTCAGGTCCCGAAAAGGAAACCTGGGCCACTGCCAAAAGCAGGGAGAAGAAGGCAACGAGGGAAGAGAGAGCAGCAGTCACTCTGCTGCTACTGCTATCATCCAAGGCCTTTTGGAAGAAAATAGAGGGAGGGGGGACTGATGGAGGCACCTAGCAACAAAGGAGGAGGAAGAAAGAACAAGGGAGGAGGGAGCTCATCACGACACTGGCATACGCGACAGCGATGGCGCATGAAGTAGGGAGAAGAAGGGACAGAGGACAAGGGAGCTCACCTAAGCTCCTCACAATGTCGGCATTCCCGGCAGTGGTGGCGCACGAAGGAGGGAGTGCAAAGAGAAGTGCGATGTTGTTCTAAACTAAGAGAGAGAGATCATACTTGAAGGGTTTTGGGAGGGCTCCGACGAGGGTGAGGTGTTGGGGTGGGCAGTAGCATCAGAGAGAGAGAGAGAGAGAGAGAGATGGTTCTGGTGAGGGTTTGGTGAAGGTGATGCATCGAGTGGGCAACGTCATTGAGGGGTCAGGTGTTCTCAAAAGAACGCCCCCCCCCTTCCCATGTGGGTGTTTAAATAGAACACGAGGAGGGGGGGTCTTGCGACCTGGATGAGATCTAACCTGGATCCAAAACTTTTTTTAAAATGCACGAGTCTTACGGTGCACTAGGTCGAGAGCCACCCATTTGGGCTTGAGCCTTCGTAAAACAATAATTGCATAACATATTCTTTATCATAAACATTATGCAAATCATACATCATTCAATATTCATTTCATCAAACATCATGTCATGAGCATGCTAATATGTATCACAAATCTATATTGTACTCATGCATCAAAATGTGGTATTTCATTCATATGCAGGCTTTAAGACAAATATAATTAGGTAATAATTCAGAAATATGCATATTAAAAAGCATGAATCACATAAATGCATTTATTTTTAAAATTTTGAAATACACTCGACAAAATATGTTCATAAACTTGAACATATACATATTTTCATTTGAAACATATTTAGAATTCTTGCATATGGAAAGTTTCAAAAACTTTTTGCTCACATACATATTTTTGCTCATAAAAATTCAATCATTTATAAATATACCTTTTTCTCGTAAAACATGTAACATGAACAATATTCAAAACTATATATATATATATTGCTCATAAAATCCAATGGTTTCGTAAATATACCTTTTTCTCATAAAACATGCAATACGAACAAATTTTCAAAACTATATATATATATATATATATATTTATTTATTTATCTAACTCTGCATGTTTCAAAACTATATATATATATATATATATATATATATTTATTTATTTATTTATCTAACTCCAAACTTACGAAAATCCAACATTTCAAATAACCTAAAACTATGCATGCAAGTTATAGTAAACCTATCTCGTGATGCATGGGATCTAAGAAGAAATGAAGAGATCCCAAAAAAATGCTCACGAGAACTCTCCTCGATAGTTGTAGTGTTAATCGTATACGTCGATGGTCCAAGTGCGGACGAAAACTTGCACGTGTCTTGAAATCCATGTCACAAGTGCAGAAAAGTGTGTGGGTGCAGTGTTTTCACCGATACGCGGATCCGGTGATGGCGGCAGAGCGATGACACCTAGGCGGTTTGGCCAAAAGGTAGCTATGGCTGCTGTGTTGCTGGCCAAGAGGCTGCTAAGGGAGCGGCGTACCTTGGTCGAACTCCAGCGAGCGGCTAGCGAAAAATCAAACGAAGGAGTGGAAGTGGCGGGGCCCTGCCCTAATGGTAATGAGGAAACATAAGGGGGGGGGGGGGGTTGGGAGCATCCCAGCAGAATCACCAACTGATGGTAGATGGTCTGCGGCAATAGAGAGGAGGCAGGCGGTGCCTGCTGCCTCCTTACCTGAAAACTCAAGGGATAAGGGGAAGGAGGCAGAGGTGGTGTTGTGAAATGGAGAGGGAAGGTGGCACGACCACTGCATTTCCACAGGGGGGTGTTCATGATGGTGGCCAGCTCGGATGTCGCTCTGGTTGAGAGGGGGAAAGTGTTGGCAGTGGTTCCACAGGGGGGGGGGTTGGGGGGCGGGGGGATTTTGGAATTCATTTGAAACCAAGGGAAAAGACAAAAACCAAATTCAAATTTGGTTTTTGATATCCCTTTTTAGTTTTAAGGGGAAATCAAAATGGGCTTTGGATTTGGATTTTAGTGAGACCCAAATACCAAATCAAACTTATGATATATATTTTTATATATAATTTATTTGTGTCTCAAATGGACCCAAATCTTATTTATTTAAATGGGATTCATTTGGATCTCAAATGGATCCAAAACCTTATTTATTTAAATGGAATCCATTTGGGTCTCTATATGGATCAAAAATATTTTTTACTTAAAGAGATACATTTGGGTCTCTAAATGGGTCCAAAACTTACTTAGCTTAGTAGGATCTTTTTGGATCTCCAAATGAATCCAAAACACTTTCTATATTAGAGGAAGATCCATTTAAATCCCTTCTAGGTTTGGTCTAAACTCCGATATGGGTCTAAACTCGTCTAAAATCTATTTGAGTTGACCTGAATCATATGGGGATCCAAATATTCTGCAAAAGATCTCACAAATTCCTCAATTAAACATTAAATAACTTGAATAAATATCAAAATATTATCGATAATGAATTTGCTAATTAATCAACCGATGATTTTCTAGAAAAAGTGACATTTAACCAGAATAACTCACAAAAATTCCTTTTCATTCATTTCGAAGTTCTGAAAAATTTGCAAACTTTGCAAGGTGCCTCTGTCTATATTATATTTTGTAGTCTTCTATTCCATTTGCTTTTGATGCTTTTGATGGACTCAATAAAACTCCACTGCAAAGAAATGCAAAAAGCTATTCATGGACCTTAGAGTCACATGCTCAACACATTTTCTGATGAAATCCATGTATCCAGATAAATGCATAGATAGACAAATCTTAGGAAACTAACCCTTTATATAATAATTAAAATGGATCATGATTCTACTTTTACATTTTATAGAGTTTGTGTGATCAATATTGCAATAATGCATTGAATAAACAAATCCGAGTAAGAAAATCTAGTTAATGGAAAAGTTAAAGAAAGAAGTTAGTGTCACATTGGGTTTAAATTCTCTTAAGGTGGAGGCGAGGCAGTTCAAGCATTTGTAAGGGAGTAGAAGAAAGCACAGAATAATATGAGTTGAAGGGGAACTCAATTGCAGTGAAATTTAGTTAAGAAATATCAAAATTAAGGAGCAATAACATTAACAGGCACAATTGGAAAAGAAATCACATACAAATATTATACAAATTTATAAGACTGTATAAACACCCTAAATTTTCCTCGTTCATCTTCAAGCACCCCCTTTTAGCAGATGTCAATCCTCTTACAAGTCTAACTCTAAGTTTGTCCTAGTTTAGGTGTCATTTTGCCCTTTTTGTCACTAAAATTCCTATTTTACCCCTAGGCCACTGTCAGTAAGAGACAACCAAGCTCATTTTAAGTTCAGAACAGTTAGAATGTTTGTCATTTCTAGCTCCCCTAGGCTCATGATGAGTGAATCCTGTTCATTTCAACTGAATTTGGTTCATTTCTTGAGAAATGTGCTCATTTTCAGCTCGAATTCATACCAATTATTTTTGAGTCAGTCAATCATGTTCCTCTGTGTTTAACATGAGCTCACTAGGAGTTCAAGTAGTCATGTTCTAGTTCAAATCAGTTTTCCATACTGTTTGAGTCTATTTTAGCCCATTTTAGCTGAAATTGAGCTAAGTCCAGTCAGTCTAGCTAGTGTTTGAGCTCCAGATTTAGTTCATCTTAATTTAATTGACCTTCATTCCAGTTCAAACACAGTACAGTCTCGTTACCCACCTCACTCCAGTGTTCATTTCTCACCATTTCTCTAAGAATGATGTCATTTCTCGATCATTCAACCTAGGAGTTTAGTCGAGTCAGTGTCTTTTTAGTTCATCTGAGTTTAGAAACTCTAGAAACCAGTTCAATTAAGTTCAAACTAGTTAAAACCTCATTTTTCAGTCACTCTCTGCCCTACAAGGACAAAATCATTTCTCAGTCATTTTGTCTAAAACATCAATTCTATCATTTTTTAAACTGGTACAACTGCTAATATGGGCTGAGATCAATTCCTTTCCTGAAATTTTAGCTATATCTGAGATCCAATTCACATTTGGATCGGATCTAATAGCAGATCTGATATCCAATCATCAATTCTCATCCTCAGACAAGAATTTCCAATTCTTTGTCTCTACTAGGGTCTGGGACTTCAAATCCCTCATCCAGGGTTTGCATTTTGTAATCATTTCATATCATTTCATGTAATTTTATCATATTTCATGTCATTGCATGTCATTTTTGAGATCCAGCACTCATGTTTTCAAAATATCAAATCCATACTCGATTTTAAAACATTTCTTTCGAAATCAATTTCAAAAACCTAGGTTTTAAATCAACATTTGTCATTTGGCCAACCCCAGGGCATTATATTCTTTTATTTCAAAGTATTTTTCTTAGAAAAATGATCTGAATTCATTTTGAATTCGCTTTTTAAATCAATTTTCAACTTTCTCAATTTTCTTCAAGTAGGGTCCACCCTGTAGGGGGTGCCAAACCCTAATTTTTTTACCTTATTCAATTTTAGTTCACTTCCATGTTTTATCTATTTCAAAAATACAAAAAATCTCATAAATGTAGGTGTTTTTTAAAAGCTTTTTGAAAAATCTTTTTTTTAACCCCTTTATTTTCACCCTTTTAATCATTTTTGAAAGTCAAATAGGGCCCACAATAAGTGGCACCATATTTGAGGGTATTTAAGTCCATTTAGGATTAAGTAGAGTTTCAATTAAGTGTGAAGTTTGAAAAGTCAAAGTCTAATTAATTTTAAAACTTCATCTTTATTTTGGTATTTTAACCTTGTTTTTAACTTTTATTTAGGGTTTTAAAAACCAAATATGGGCCCACATAGGTGGTGCCACATTTGAGAATTTTCAGAATTCAATTAAAAGTCAATTAGGTTTAATTAGTTAGAGTTTCATTTAGGGTGGAACTCTCTAAGAAAAATCGCCCCCGCTTTGCTTATCTCTTAAGTAATTAAGAGAGTTTCGACAAAATCAAAACTCTCTAACATTAAGTGTTTTGAAAATCTATAAATAGCCCCATAGGGGGGGTCGACCATGACATCTCTCTCAACTCTCTCTCTCATTGCATTCTCTCTCCCTTAAGCTGTCTTCCTCCTCCAGCAACCTCCATTAACACCAAGGTGAAGCTTCTTCTTTTCTTTTCTTTTTCTTTCTTTTAATTTTTATTGTTATTTTCCATTAAAACACCATTGTCGCCCCTTGTAGTGTAGATTTTCCTTTTCTTTTCATTCAAGAAACTGTGTGAGAGCTTCAAGAAGATGATCAGCTAAGTGCTTAATGAGTTTTCCACATTTTTGATTCGTCAATCATGCTTATACTTTGTTTATTTCATGAACGTCCAAAAAAAGATCGAGATTCGACCCCTCTATGGATTGAATCCCTCTTTTAATGGCTAAATCAAGTTCTTAACCATGCTTCCCTGTGTTTTTATTTTATTTTTATTATGCTCATGCATATTTTCAGTTGTTCATGCACTTAATCATGATTCATGACAGTAGGTATACATTTTAGTGAATTTTGCATGCATAAATTAAATTAGATCATGTTTAGGCTTTTATTTTTGAGATATCCAATTCTGGCCACCTGATAATGATGTTGCTTCTCCTATTTATGTTCGTTATTAAAATCTGAATTTTTTGTGGTAGAATCATGCATATGTCCATAGATTTCAATAAAAAAATCAGATTTGTTTGAGTTTTGTAACCCTATTTTTTAAAATCAAATTCAGAACCTGTTTTTTGAACCGAGAAAACATTGAGTAAATCCAAGAGCATTTTTTTGAGGTCATATTTCCCTCATCGAAGATAATTTTTCTGATCTGTAAAAAACGGCATGCTCATCAGTGTGTCTAGTATATTCTGTGAATTTTTTATAATTTTCCATGGTCGTTTACTATTTTTCCTTTAACCAAAATAAAAACCTATTTCTTTGGAATTGTTAAGCATCGTTTAAGCCTTAGGTTATCTTGCCAAAATGATTTCTCCCTAACCAGAGATCGTATCAATGAACTGTAAAAGGTTTCGTGTTTGTCTGCATGACTAGTTTCTTCCGTATGATTTTTATGATTTTTCAAGTCTGTTTTTTATTTTTATTTAACCCAAAATCAAGATCTATCTTGTTCCCTTATTAAAACTTTGTCAGCAATCAGGCGAGTCTTTAGTCATCTTATCAGAATGATTTCTCCCTAACCAAAGATCGTATTCCTGATCCACAAAAAAGGATATTTTCATTGATCTGTCTAGTTTCTCTTTGTTAAATTTCATAAATTTTCAATGTTGTTTGATATCTGATTCTGGTCTGACACTATGATAGGTACAAAACTATAGGTAAAATAGCATATTTTTATCTTTTTATTTAAAATTTATATCCAAAATAATCTTAAAATTTTGTTTTTTTATTGCATCTTATTTTAAGGCTTATTAGAAGTGTCCATGTCTATTTTTATGATTTTTGAAATTTATTTGATGTGTTATTTAGTTATTTCATAAAAATAGGATGCCCGCAGAGTTTCGATTCAACCAGATTATAGGCAAATTTCATTTTTTTTGCATATTTTATTATTTTCATACATTGTTTTCATATTTTAGGATTTGATCATCTTTATAATAATGTTAAGGTGATCTCCATCCGATTTGGCATTGTTTTGAATCTGTTGGATCCCCAGATCAAGCAGATTACAAGAATCTTTTTTGAAAAACCTATTTTTAACCCTATTTTGCAATTAACTTCAATTTTAAAGGGTATTTTAGTCATTTTCTCCAAATTTTGAATTTTGAATTTATTTATTTCTATTATTTATTTTGTCTTGCATCATCTTTTATTTTATTTATTTTATGGAAGCATAGGAAAAGGCTTATATCTAGATAAATCCCTCAATTTCTAGATATTATTGAATAAATCCTGAAAAGTTGACATTTGTCTACTAACAAGTTTGCTAATTTTGTAGAAAAGCTCAAGATTGTATTTTTCCTTATTTTTCTTTGCTTTTAGTTTATTATTGATGTAAATTGTAACATTAGAATAAAAAAATTTACTTTTCTGCTTAGCTTAGGATGCATTTGCATATAGTTTACTTTTGATATATCATTGCTATTGTTTGATCATTTATGCACATATTTTAAATTCACAATGGTCGACACGCATGGCATGTGCACTTGCTTCTAAGAAGTTGATAAACTCGGTGAATTTCGTATTTGTGGCCATAGTCAGAATATGAACAATACTCAGATTTATTATCTTCTTTTAAGTTATAAAGAGCATACACTCTTAGTTTATCTTCCGAAATCATTGCATATTTTTAAAAGCTTCTCTAAATATTTTTTCTTTTAGAATCAAATGAGATATATTCCATACATATTCATGCCCATAGTCAAGGATATGTGGCGAAGCTATCTTCTTTAAATTCTATAAGGCACAAAAATTCTTTTTACAAATGATTTTCTCGAATTTCTTAGAAAATATTTTCACAAATTACATCCATGCATCATCAAGGCTTAGATTGCATCATGAAAAGAGTTCATAGGGCCACATGCCCATCCCTGTTGATTTATTTCAGAGTTCAAATTCAAAAAAATCATTTTTCTCAAAGTTATTATGGTTTTCTTCTAAAATCAATTTTCTTAAAATAATAGATTTCTTTTTCTTCAAAAATTGATTCCTCTCTTCTTCAAAAATATTTCCCAAGTGTGAAAAATGATTTTCCAATCATCCCCTTGAAAGTGTTGTAGGATCGAGGCAACGAACACTAGAGGGGGGGTGAATAGTGCTTTTAAATAACGACTTTGGAATTTTGAAGGATTCTGAGATTCACAAAGCAATCACACAAAGAATACAATAATTTATCCTGGTTCAGTCTTCCTGACCTACATCCAGTCCCCAAGCAAAACCCGCTTGAGATTTCCACTATCAACCTTGTGTCACCACAAGAACATACAGACCAAATCCGGTCCCACTTTCAGTAACAACCCTACTAAAAGCAAACTACTCCTTTAAACTGAGTCATTTCCTTTTACAGAAAAATATAAGCAAGCAAACTTATAATCAACCTACGAGCCTTTCTTATAAATGCAGATGAAATACAATTGGCTTCTGAGGTTGTTGAAATACTCAACTCACGAATTTACTATCTCTTAAAAGAATTTGAGTAAAAATATCAAGTGAGTGAGAAAATGAATACTTGAATGAATATGAGTGAAAAGCAAAGAATTTCATCTTTGTAATTTAATGTAATTCGATGTTTTTGAGTCTGGAATGCACTCTTATTTATAGTTGAAAGATTTCATACGTTGAGGGTATGAAAGGGTGTCAAAATAGTCACTTTTGAACGGTCAATTCGTTTGAAAAATGAAAAGACACACCTTTTAAAAGTTACAAAAAAATAGCTATATTAGTCGATTGAAACAGTAGTTAGTTGACTGAAATCAAATATTTGCAGACTAATAGTTATCGTCAGTCGACTATTGTGTTTAACAGAACCATTTTAAAATCTGGAGTTTGAAACTTAGTCGACTAAAGAAAAGTTAGTCAACTGATGAAAATCATCAGTAGACTGAAAAAGCTTTCAGTCGACCCCTGCTAAATTTTTCTAAAAACAAACATTTTGTTCGGTCGACTAAGAAAACCTTTAGTTGACTCCTGCTAAATTTTTAGAAATCAAACATTTTGTATGGTTGACTAAGAGTCGATTAGTTGACTAATCAGAAAGTTGATATTTTTGCTTTGAAAAATTGGCGCGAAAAAGTTGGTCGACTAGTGAGTCTGTTGGTCAACTAATAAACATGAAAAATTAAGTAAAGAGTTTTCTAAAACGATTTTCATGAAGGGTTCTTTTAGAAAAGTATTTCTAAAGACTTTTTAGATAAAATGCAATTGAAATATGCACTCTAAGTAAGTCTCTTACATGAATCTAAGACATTTAATGAAATTTACGTGTGCACATTTGTCTTCAAAGATTATTCATTGAATTCTTCAATTCTTGTCATCTTTCTTTATTGCCTTAGCTGAAATGCAGTTGATTCACTTGTTCATCATCAAAATCTAGTTCTGGAAATGTCATATACGGCTTCGTTGCCATAACACCCTTTTTCCAAGAATTTTCAAAATATTCCAAGCATATATCATATTTCAGTCAATTTTTTCCAAAGTTCATAGCACATGCCTGATTCTTTGTGCATTTAGAAAATAGAACAAACGATTTAGATAGTTGAGTAAAGCAAAGCATAAGATTGATCCTTGGTTCGATTACCCTTGGTTATGGCACCAGGAACGATTGAACCTCGTACCGACAGGTGAGTCCCAATCTCTCAATTTTCTCATATTTTCAAAACGGAGGTGAGTTATTTTTAAAAAAAATTTAAAGGTCAGTTTGACTTGCAAAAGTAAAATTTTGCAATAATAACAAACTGACTCTCTTGCTTGTGTATAATTAGAGTACTTTTTCATTTCTGCTTCCTGGGTTTTCTTTCACCCTATCTTTTTTTCAATATTTACCTTATAAAATTTGGTGGTTGCTTTCAGTTTGTGTGACTTTTGAATGATACAATCTTCTCCTTTATTCCTATTCGTCTACTTATTAGGTGCTTATTTCTTTTCTTTTTAAGATCTTCTCTTTGCCTTGCAATCACATGAAAAATGAAGAGAAAGTGTTTAAAAAAAGAAACTTAAGCTTAGAAAGCATTAATATAACTTGATTGGAATAACTAATGTGGTTTCAGCACCTGAGGAGATATCTTATGGACATGAAGATCTGTAATGAAGTATGCGGAAATGTAATACAAGAATGATAATTTATTCACAATGTCCAATAATGGACAAACACAAAGGCACATGAGAGATAGTAAAGAAGTCTACTAAGGGACAATACAAAAAGCCTTTAAAAGGTTACACACATAAAAAAGTAAAGAGCTTTATTGAATGAGAGCTCTAAAGCTTAAGAATACAAGGAGAGAACACCCCTATTTATACACAAAGCGAGTGGGAAAAAGGGAGCCATTGGGGGCTCCCACATGTTGTCACTAGGAGCCCCCAACGATCATATTTATGATCGTTGGGGGGTCCCAACGACTATAATGTGGGACCCCCAATGCATATTAAATAAAAAAAAAAACGATAGAAATAAACTACTTATTAAAATAGTTGTTTCTAGAAATAACTATGTATAAAGACCAAAATATCTCAATTAGCATTAGTATAAGCAAGTAAATTTAATAAAGAGGATGGGGATAAAAATAACCCTTTAGTGTTGGTCTTCTTGAGGTATCTGACGATTCTTAGCACAACACTTATGTGGACAGTTGTAGAAGCATACTGAAATTAGCTAGCAGAGTGAATGACATGAGCAATATCGGGTATGGTATTGGTCAGATAGGTGAGAGAGCCAATGAGTTTTTTGTAGGGTGTGGAATCTTCTAGAAGAGTTTCATCCTCCAGTTTTAATTTAGCATTAATCACTTCAGGAGTTTTCACCTTCTTATCATTTGAAATTCCAGATTTAGTACATATATCTGCAGCAAGTTTTATTTGAGAAAGTAAATATCTGCAGAGAGAGTATGCAACTTCAATTCCTAAAAAATATCTTAAGAATCCTAAGTCAGACATATCAAAATTATCTTTTAACATAGTTTTAACATTACGAACACCAATTTGATCATTCCCTGTTACAATCATATCATCTACATAGAGTAGAAGAGTAACGATACTAGTTCCTGCATTTTTCACAAAGATAGCAATGCCAGTCTAACATGAACAAAAACTCAGACTAGTCATGACATCACAAAATCTATCATACCAAGCTTTGGGAGCCTGCTTAAGTCCATACAATAATTTTAAAAGTTTAAGAGTTTTTTCTTATTCAATGTTAAATCTTGGAGGAGGATCCATATCGACTTCTTCATTTAGGTTTCTATTAAGGAAGGCAGTTTTAATATCCAATTGATATATAGGTCACTTTTTAGTTGATGTCATAACTATTAGGGTCCTAACACTAGTCATTCTAACCACGAATGCAAAGGTTTCCTTATAGTCAATACCATATTCTTGTGAGTATCCTTTAGCTACTAATCTTGTTTTATATTGTTTTAAAGTTTCATCACTTTTAATTTTAACTTTAAAAAACCAACGACATCTAATAGGTTTCTTGTTGGGAGGAAGTTTAACTATTTCCCAAGTGTTAGCTTTCCTAAGAACATCTAGTTCTATATTCATGACTTCAATCTAATGTGGTATATTTTTGGCTTGATTATAGTGTGCGAACTCGTGACGGGAGTGTATAGTTATTAAGCAAGCCCTATAATTAGGTGTTAGTGTTTCATAGGACACAAACCTATTTGGTGGAATGGATTTTCTAGTAGATCATCTAAGAGAGGTTTCTTCTAGAAACTCATTGTTTTGAGAAATTTTTTTTAAGGCACTAATAGGTTTATTTTGCTCATGTCGAGTATAAACTTAAAGATTTTTAGAATTATCAATGATGTCATCACTACTTGGTGTTATTTCAATATTAGAGTTTTCATAGTTTTCATGATGTGTGCCATCTATGATTTCAAAATGATTCAATGAATCATCACTAGAATGCATATCTTTTGTTGGAGAAAGATCATACAAAAACATATAGTCAATTTCATCTATCTTATCAAGATTTTCAAAACTATTTTCATCTTCTAAGAATGTCACATCTTTGAAAATATAAAATTTGTTATTTTTTAAATCAAAGCATCTATATCCTTTTTTATTTTTACAGTATTCAAGGAAAACACACTCAATTACTTTTGGAGACAACTTATCTCTTTTGTGTAAAAGTATAAAGTAATTGCAACCGAAAATGCATAAGCGATTGGTGTCATGTTAGAAGTTTTTCATAAGAAGAGATATTTTTGAAAATGGATGATGGCATACGATTTATTAAATAAATGGAGGTTAAAACGGCTTCAACCCAAAAAATTTTGAGGATATTTTTAGAAATAAGCAATGTTTCAGCGGTTTCCATAATATACATATGTTTTCTTTCCGCTAGCTCATTTTGTTGAAGTGTTGTAGGACATGATCTTTAATGACAAATTTCATTTATGTTTACGTAATTTTGGAAATCATCAGATAGATATTCTCCACCCAAATCGGATCTAAGAATAGATATATTGCTTTAAAATTATTTTTTAACTTTTAAGCAAAACTATTTGAAAAAGGAGAAAACTTCTGATTTAAAATTAAGAAAATAGATTCATAAATACCTAGTAAAGTCATCAATGAATGTTACATAATATGAATAACCACCCTTAGACAAAACTTGAGATGAATCCCATATATTCAAGTGTACCAATTCAAAAGATCTTGTTGAAACAAAGGTTCTAGTTGGAAATAGAATAGATTTCATTTTCCTAAGAATACAATCTTTGCAATTTATATCTTTTTCTTTACAAAATTTATTCCCAAAAGAAAAAAAATACATTTTTTAGCAGCTTGGATGTCCAAGTGTTATCATTGCAAAATTTTACTTTTGCAAGTCAAACTGACCTTTGAAAAAGTTTTTAAAAATAACTTGCCTCCATTTTAAAATGCGGGATAATTCTGAAGAATGGGACTCGTCTGTCGGTACAAGGTTCAACCGTTCCTGGCACCTTTACCATGGGTAATTAAACCAAGGATCAATTCAGTGTTTTGCTTGCTCAACTTGTCTAAATCGTGTTTTATTTCCAAAATGCATAAAGAATCAGGCATGTGCTATGACTTAGAGAAATTTTTGATTGAAAATCATGATGTATGCTTCAGAGATTTGAAATACTTGGAAAATAAACCACTTGAAAATCGTGAATCATAGTTAAGGAAGTATTTCTGGAGAACAGGGAAGTTGATTTCTGAAGAAGAAGAAGATTGATTTCTGAAGAAATCTTTGATGCTTTTAAGAAAATTGATTTTTGAGTAAAACTTGGATAATTCTGAGAAAAAATTGTTTTCTATGAATTTGAACTTTGGAATTGGGAATATAACTTGAAAAATCAATTTTTGAGCTTTGAAAAGCATTTGGAAATCCTTTGAAAAACCAAGGCTTTTTGAGAAAATCGATTTTGAGGAAAAATAGGAAAAATTTAAGGAAAATCAATTTTACTGAGGTGATATTGAGAAATAAATCAAAAGAAGGGGCGTGTGGCCCTGCAAAACACTTTCATGATGCAATCAAAACCTAGATGAATCAATGAAATTTTGAAGAAAATATTTTCTGAAGAACTTTTGAGAAAATTATTTGAAAAATGAAGTTTGTGCCTTATAGAACTTTAATGAAGTTAATTCGCCTCATATCTCTGACTATGACCACATATATGGATTGAATATATCTCATTTGATTCTAAAAGAAGAAAAACATTTATAAAAGATTGAAATATACAATGGTTTTTGAAGATTGCCTAAGAGTGTAGGCTGATTGTGGCTTAAAAGAAGATGATAAATCTGGATTTTGTTCATATTCTGACTATGACTATAAATACGAACTCAATCGAGTTTATCAACTCCCTAGAAGCTAGTGCACGTGCCATTCATGTAGACCATGGCGAATTTGAATATGTATGAATCATCATTCATCACACATTGACATTATTGTAAAATTAAACTATATGCACATGCAAACCTTAATCTAAGCAAGAATTTAAACTCTTATTCCAAATTTATAATTACAATTTACATCACTAAATGAATTTAAATAAAAAAATATAAAAATAAATACAACCTTGAATATCCCTACAAAACTAGAAGACTTATTAGTGAAGATATGTTGGCTTTTCTGGATTTATCTAGTAATATCTAGAAATTACTGAATTTATCCAGATATAAGCCTTTTTCCATATTTTTCTGAAATAAACATAATAAAATATGATGTAAAATTAAATAAATAATAAAGATAAATAACTTTGAAATTCAGAATTTGGGGAAAATTGACAAAAATACCCCTAAAAACAAGACTATGGCCTTGAAATCAGGGTTTTTAAAAAATATTTTGGTAAATTTTTGGATTTAGGGCTTAAAAAGATTCAAATTGAAATCAAATTGAATATAAAGTTTCCTAGAATAATTATAAACATAACAAAACCCTAAAAAATATAAACTTTTATGAAAAAAATCAAAAATATCACAAAAATCATTATGTTGTCAGTGTTTTGCTCGAATCAGGACTCCGCAGGCACCCTGTTTTTGCAATTTAATCAATCAAAGCTTCAAACGAATTACAAAATTAATAAAAATTAACACATGCACTTATGATAACCATAAAATTAAATTGAAATAAAAAAATCTATTTTTGCTATTATCTCAATACGAAAATTGCATAAAACCCTAAAATATGCGATTTTGCTTGTGGGCACGTATCTGTCACAGTTTCAGACCCAAATCAGGAATCAAATCACCATATAAGTTTATAAAATTTTACAACGAGATACTAGACAGAAAATAGAGATTTTCCTTTTTAAATATCATCAATCGGATCTCCGGTTAGAGAGATATTGCATCTGCAACATACGTTTGATTTTAGTAAATATAAAACATATTAAAATACGTATTTCTGGTTTTGGGTACAAAGAAAAATAGAAAACCAGATTCAAAAATTATGAAATTTTAGCCGTAAATAAAAGACACATAGATAAAGATTTCTTTTTTTATGGATCATCGATCGGATCTCCGATTAGAGAGATACGATCGACACAAGTCGATCTAGGGTTTAAATGAAGCATAACGAGCTCTGAGAAACTGACTCTATCTTCTGACATAGAAAAAATAACAGACAGATGCAGACAAATATTAAAAACATACAGTAAATACTAGACATCAATATGAAACTACTGCAATTTACAAATCATAAATCGAATCTTGGATGAAAGAATTATCGCATCTGCAAGTTGCTCTCTGATCTCAATAGCGATTTCGTAGGTTAGAAATTATGGTTCAACTTTCTATTTTTTTAACAAAGTTTCTGAACCCAAGACTATCTGATTTTTTTATAGGGAGTCACTGACAAATCCATGAACCAACCCTAAAAAAATCATACTTTTTTTATGAAGATTGAAGCATGAAGCATGAAGCAATACGATTTTCAAATCCCTGGGGTTGAAACATATGAATATTCAATAAAACATCAAAAAACCTAATTTAAACATAAAAAATAATAAAAAATTATGTAAACGACATAAAAAACTTGAATTTGATGTTCGGATGATCAAAATAGGCATTAATATAGTGAAATAAAATAAACAAATTAGGAGAAGCATGGTTAGATTCGATTTAGCCTCTGAAAAGAGAGATTTGACCCATTTAACTCGTGAATCTCATCTTTCATTTGGCAAAAACATAAAAAATGATAATTTAATCAATTTCAACAAATTAAAATACTAAAACCCATCCTAAAACCGTGTTAGATCACTTTCTTGAGTTGATTTGATGGTTCTTGCATGAAAGAAAATCTTGAATCTCATAACCATTGGGTGGCAATGGTGAAAACCATGGCAAAAGGCAAAACATTTCATAAAAAATAATGAAATAAAAGATGGAAAACTCACCTTAGGTTGCTGCAACTTTAATGGAGGAAGGAAGGCTGGTTGGGAGGAGAGAGAAGCTCCATGAAAGAGGAAGAGAAAGCCTAGGGGTCGACCCCCCCTTTGGCTTCTTTAAATAGATTTTTTTCTTGAAAACCTAATTTAGGAAGGAAACCACTTTCCTAATTCGGTTGGATAAGCACCATAGGGACGATTTTTTGGAAATTTTCTATTATGACCCTATCCCTAACTAACCTACCTAAACCCTAATTAAACTCTAAAATCTACCCAAATGTGGCACCAACCCTTGTGGGCCCACATTTGGTTTTTAAAACTTGAATTTGAAAACTTTAAAAACCAAAGTAAAAATGGATTTTTAAAATCAATTTTGACTCTTATAAACTCCTAACCTATCTAGGACACTGACTAACTCTATTCTAACCCCAACTTCTTCAAATGTGGTGCCACCTAGAGTGGGCCCCACTTGATTTTTCAAAAACGATTTTAAAACTTGAAAATGAGAGGTTTTCAAAAAAGGTTTAAAAATTAGAATTAAAATTGAAAGTTTCGAAACAACACAGAGTCATGACTGGATCAGAACTCCTCCAGATATGGTGTTAACTGATTTGGGTCCCACATCAGAGTTTTAAAAAAACTTGAAATAAAGACTGAAAATAGTTTTAAAATGGAGTTAAAATCGACGGATGAAATTCAGAGGTTTTGAAAATAGAGTCCCAAGCGAACTGAAACTCTGGACCAGAGTCCTAAACCAACTAAAACTCTGAGATTTAGGCTTTTGAAAGCCAAATGAAGAGGTTTTTGAAGGATTTTCTCAAAACTGGTGAAAATAAGTTGAAAAATGCAGTCGGGGTTAGAGTCCTAACTTAACCGAAACTCTGAAATAGAGTCCTGAATCAACTAGAACTCTGCAAAATGAACTAATTTTTGAAAACAAGTGGAAAAAATAAGAATGAAGATAGAAACAATAATCAGGATGGAGTCCTGATCAGATTAGGACTCTGAGACAAAGTCCTGATCAAAATGAAACTCTAGATTTTTAGCCTTTTCTAAAAAACTAATGAAAGAATTTTTGAAAACTAGTGAAAATAGCAACAAGTAGTGAAATCAGAATAGAGTTATGATCCAACTGGGACTCTGGGGACAGAGTCCTAACTGGACTGAAACTCTTAAAGTTTTGGATTTTCTGCGAAAACAAACGACAGGATTTTAGAAAACAAGTGAAAATAAGGTAGAAATTGAAGTCAGGTTTAGAGTCCTGATCTGACTAGGACTCTAAAGAAGAGTCCTAATTCGACTAGAACTCTGGGAATTTTTGGTTTTCTAAAAAGAAAATGATGAGATTTTAAAAAAGAAGTTTTGAAAACAAGTGAAAATGAAGTTAAAAAATGAACTCAGGATAGAGTCTTGGTTTGATTAGGACTCTAGAATAGAGTCCCAGAATTTTGAAACTTTGTGATAAAAGTGTAACAATTTTGGTTTCTGAAGAGATAAATGAAGAGACTTTTGAAAGATTCTCTCAGAATTGAAGTCAGGGTCAGAGTCTTGATCCTACTAGGACTATTTGAATAGAGTCATGGTTCAACCAAAGCTCTGAGTTTCTGACTTCTTTCGAAAGATTTTGAAAGATTTGGTTGAAAGCAAGTAAAAATGACAACGAAAGATAGAGTCTTAATTTGATCGAAACTCTGAAGAAGAGTCTTAATCTGATTAAAACTCTGAATTTTTAAGCCAAAACAAAAGAGTTTGAAAAGGTTTTCTCAAAACAGATAGAAATGGCAGTAATACGCAGAGTCCTGATCCGACCGGGACTTTGAAAAAGAGTTCTAATCCAACTGGGACTCTGAGATTTTAGCTCTTTTAAAAGTCAGATGATAAAGTTTTTGAAAACAAGTATAGAACAGAAGTAAAGGATGAAATCAAGATAGAATCCTGATCCAATTAGGACTCTGGGAAAGAGTCCTAATTCGACTAGGACTCTAAGATTTTGACCAAAATAAAAATAATGGGTAAGGGATATGACAATATCTAGTTTAAAATTAGAATAGGGTTTTACAAAGGTTTAAAAGGATGAAAAGACAGAGTCCTTATCCAACTAGAACTCTAAAATTTTTGAGGACTTTGATAAATGAAGAAATCCAGAAGCGACACCACCTAGATGGGTCTCATCTGAGGATTGAAATCAGTTAAAATTTGATTTTAAAACAAATCCAAATTGTTTTTTCTGAAGAAAACAAGATCCTAGGGGTTAACAAATGAAAAATATCGATGCAAAACCCAGGTTTATGAAATCGATCTTGAAAGAAAAGTTTTAAAATTGAATCTGGATTGGAGATTTTGAAAACAGGAACGCTGGATCTCGACAATGAGATGCAATGACATGCAATGCAATGAAATGTCATGCAATAACATACAATGATGCAAGATGATATGAAATGAAATGCAAAAGACAAACCTTGGCTAAAGGATTTAAAGTCCCAGACCTTTGGCAGAAGCAAGGATTGATGATTGAAATTGAGCCAAAAGGAGATCAAATTCCAAAACATTCAAATTTGAAGCAGAATTTGGGGTCTAAATAGCCCTAGCTCAGATGTCGATCAATTGGTTTCCTGAAGGGTTTAGAGAGCGGGTCCTAGTGATGAGAGGTAGGTGTTTGTGAATGAAAGTAAAAATTTGGGGTGTTTACAGATGCCCCTCTTTACTACTAAGTCAGTTTAGGGCCGAGCTTAGTGGCAAAAAAAAACATACCAAATCGAGGCTATAAAAATGCCCAGTTAGAAAAATCTAACTGAGTATGAAAGAATTAGCTCGGGTAATAACGATAGGTATGGGATGGAAAATAAAGAAGAAAATTCACCTCATCAAAATGAGGCTCAGTGTTAGCCCTTAACATGGATGGGACGAATGGGGCGAAAAATACCTCATGGAAGAATGAGGTTCAGGCTTGACCCTTAACCTGAAGGGGACGATACCTCGTGGAAGAACGAGGTTCAGGTTTGACCCTTAACCTAAAGGGGATGATACCTCGTAGAAGAACAAGATTCAGATTTGACCCTTAACCTGATGGGGACGATACCTTGTAGAAGAACGAGGCTCAGGCTTGACCCTTAACCTGATGGGGACGATACCTCGTTGAAAAATGAGGTTCAGGTTTGACCCTTAACCTGAAGGGGATGATACCTCCTGGAAGAACGAGGTTCAGGCTTGACCCTTAACCTAAAGGGGACCGACGGAATCCTCAAAAGAAGAAACCATGATGAGACCTTCGGATTTTGCATAATAAATCTGAGAAAGGTTTGCAAAAGGAAGAAAATGGGGTTCCCTAAAGCTTGAAAAGGGATTGATCTTGGGCGTCTCACTGCTGAGACTGAATGGTTTTTAAAATAAATGACCTTTCGCAGAAACAATTCAAATTTAACCCTTACCCTGAACGGAAACTGTCTATGGTGGGACAGTGGGGTACACAGGGAAGTGTGTGAATCTGAGAGCCCAGGCGCTCAGATCAAAACAAGAAGGAAAGGATCTTGAAAACTTCCGTTATCAAGTCCTAAAAAGGGATAAAAACAACACCAGAATATGTCAAAATAGACATCAAACTCTCACTTCATGTTAGGATAACCTGAAAAGATTGTCAATAAGATAAAAATTATAGTTGATTCAAGATAATTGAAAATAGGTACATTCGTTTGAAATATATTCTCTCTTTTACCTAGAGTACTACCTCCAACTAGGCTAACTCCGTAGAATCCAAAATCAAAATCAAATTTATTGTTGTTGAGTTTCTTCAAGGAAGTTATCAATTTCCTTGATATGAAAAGAAAGAAATTTGTTCTTAGTATCATAAAAGCAATTTTTGAAAAGATATTGATAAAAGAATTTCACATGAATAAAGATAATTGTTGCAAGTTTCAGCAGTTTGATATCTAGGGTTTACCCATGATGATCTTTTGCGCTCTTTTGAAACATAGAGAATGAGTTTTCTTGAGATTTGACGAGAATTTCATCACATCAGCCTTCAACTCGGCTATGTCATGATTTTCCCTGGAAGAACATGTCATATACTCCTTTAACTCGGAGATGATTTGAGTCTTTTTTAGTCCCAGGAATTATATTAAGGATGTTGTCTCTTTAATTGAAATCTCTTGGTAATCTTTTAAACTCTTTTGAGACATAAAAAGTAATCTTTCTTGGGATTGAGCAAGAATTTCACTGCATCAACCTTCAACTCGATGATGTTATGATTTTCTCATAAACGACACACCACAAGCTCCTTCAACTTGGAGATATTTTGCATCTTATTTATTCTCAAGAATTGAATTGATAAAATGGTCTCTTTGGTTGAAAATCTCTTTATGATAACAATAATTAAATATCTTTTAGGGATTGGCGGGAGGTTCATCGCATCAGCCTTCAACTTAACAATGATTTAAATTTTCTCTGAAAGGACACGTCGCATACTTCTTCAACTTAGAGATGATCTGAGTCTTCTTTGGCCCCGGGAGTCGAACTCATCCATCAGTCTTCAACTTGACAATGATTGAGAGATCCCTTTTGCAGATAGTTGATTGTAGCTTGATTGATTAAAGAGATGTTGAGATTGAGTGAATTCTTTTTATATCGCCCAGGATATTTTCATCACCTTATTACTAGAAGAATGATCTTTAAAAATGTGCCATAGCTATGATCAATATCAATTCACTTATGGCTTTTCAACTTCATTGAATTTTTCTTTTGTCGGTCATATCAAGGATTTTCTTCATCCTTTTGGTTGACCAACAGAAAAGCTTAAATTTTGAATCTTTCTTGACAAAAGCTTTGTCCTTTTGAAAGGAATACTGAAGATAATATAAGGTAAACTTTTGTGCAATAAAGATTTTGAGATCAACAATTATTTTTCATTACAAATTGGCAAAATATTCTTGAAATCCTTGGTGAAAGAAATCACTTGAGGTCTAAATGATATATCTGTGGCTAGATTCTCCTTTCCCTAAAGGAGAGACTTAGGCTTGACCCTTACCTGAACGGGTAATAAAAGATACTTCTCTCTTCCCTGAAGAGGAGGTGCTTGCAAAATGAAATTTTGAAGAAAAATAAAGTTTTCATCAAAACTCTTTATCTCTAGGCTTCTCTTACGGAAAAGTGGCTGATGACAAAGGTCGGGAAGGATATCATAAATGAACAAGTCCATCACACTCTTCCTAGAAAAAGGGTCCTCGATGACGGGATGGCCTAACAAAAGACATTGGGGGGTCATAAGGAGAACGAGCTTCCGTTGAAACTCTCCCTGGAAAAAGGGTTCCTTGTGTGATAATAAAGATTGTTTTGCAAACTATTTGTGAAACACGAGTCCCTTTAAACTCTCCCTAAAAGGGGTTCAATGAACGAATAATAAAGACATGCGAAAGGAGCGAGCTCCCTCAAACTCTTCCTGAAAAAAGGGGCCCTCGCAAGAGAAATGATTGATAATTGATTTTGAGCTAATTGGTAGATGAGTTCGACACAGAGGTCGAATCTTGAATGATCATGATTGACGAATGCCACCCAAAGGTCAGAAAAATGCGACTGACTTTGATAGAATCGATAACCCAAAGGTTTGCTTGATATACATTGATGACCTAGAAGCTTGGAAATGATTGACTGGAGTGACCCGAGGGTCTCATAAAAATCGTTTGGCTCACAGATCTAAAGATTGGCATTGAGCCTGGATCCTGATGCAAGATTAGTGTTTGGATTGCGACCAGTACGAAAATCGGATTTTAAAGAAGCTCCAGCACGAACACTGGGTTTTAAAAAGGTACCAGCACAAACACTGGGTTTTGAAAACAAAGTACCAGCATGAGCATTGGGTTTTGAAAACAAAGTACCAGCACGAGTACTGGGTTTTAAAAACAAAGTACCAGCACAAGCACTGGGTTTTGAAAAAGTACCAACATAAGTACTGGGTTTTGAAAAAGTACCAACATAAGTACTGGGTTTTGAAAAAGTACCAGCACGAGCACTGGGTTTTAAAAAAGTACCAACACTGGATTGTGAAAAAGTATCAGCACGAGCACTGGATTTTGAAAATGTACCCATTGATTGTGATGAGATATTTTTCAATCTTCAGCCTTACGATGATTTGGACATTGTCGGGGTCTCAGGATTTATCCCTTGTCCTGAATGGGTAATAAAATGGATGCAAACGAATGCAAATGAATGCAGGTGAATGCAAATAGATGCAAATGAATGTAATAAATGCAAATGAATGATGGAAGATTTTGATCCTACTTGCATACAGGATATTCTAAATAAAAGAAAAGTTTCATAACAAAAGATGCCCCAGTGTACTCTGGGAGGAAGATGTTCAGATAAAGAATAATTTTAATCATCATTGAAGGAAAATCGTTGAATAATACAAAAGATAGAATAGAAATTTTCTAAGTGTTGAATTTCTTTAGATGTCGGGCATTAATAGGATCAGGTAATTCTACTCCATCTGCATTAATTAGACAATATAAATTGTGTGGTAATGCTTCTTTGACCACGTAGGGACTTTCCCAGTTTGGTGACCATTTGCCACATGGGCAATGCTTGAGATAAGCTATTGATCTAAGGACTAGATCGTTAACTCGAAATCTTCTTTCGATGATTGACTTGGCATATTGACTAGCTATCCTCTGACGATAAGATTAAGCATGCTCTGTCGCTTTAAGTCTTCTCTCATCAAGTAGATCAAGTTGTATCAACCTCTATTGTTGATATTGATCGAGTGATAGCTCTAGTAATGATGCAAACTTAAGAGCGAACTTCTAAACATAGAGAGGCAATACCACCTCAGTTTCGTAAACAAGTTCTGAAAAAGTTGCATTAGTTGGGGTCCGAATGGTGATTCAATATGCTCAGAGTGCATCATGGATTTTCTCGTGCCAATCATGACCCGTCTCAATGGTTCTTTCAAAAAATGTGAATCAAAATTTTATTTGTAGCTTCTGCCTAGCCATTTCCTTGGGGATAGTAGGGGCCTGAGAAATGATGGTGAATTTTGAACAAAAGTTCTTCATTCTCTCATTCTTGAAATGAGTACCATTATCTGAAACAATGTCATGTGGTATGACAAAACGACAAAGAATTTTCTTATGGATGAACAAGACCACATGTCGGCCTTCCACTGTACGCAGAGTGATAGCCTCAACCCACTTGATGAAGTACTCTGTTGCGGCTAGAAAATACTTATGACCATTGGAAGCAGAAGGAGTAATTGGGCCTACAACATCGAAGGCCCACATAGAAAATGGACATGGAGATACGATTGATTGTAAATATGTGATCGGTGCATGAATGAACAGTGCATGCATCTGACATTGGACACACTTCTTCATGAAACGATAGTAGTCTTGTTGCATGGTTTTTCAATAATACCTTGCTCGGATAATCTGCTTAACAAGAGTCTGATAGCCGATGTGGCCACCATAAATGCCTTTATGTGTTCTCAAAAAACTTCCTTGGCTTCTTCTTCGTCCAAGCATCTGGAATACTCGGCACTGAACCCACGATGATAAAGAACATCGTCAAGAATAAAATATCAAGCAGACATACGTTGAATCGCTTTCTGTTTCCTCTTTGACAATTCTGATGGAAACTCACCAGTCTCAATGAAATTTTTGATGTCTTGGTACCCGGGCTTCTTCTACTCTGCCTGGTTGGTTTGCATAACTAGAATGAAGGTAGGTTGATCGAGTCTGCCAATTTCAAAAGAACGACAGAATTCGCCATTTCTGAAAGACATGATGGAGCCTAGGCTGGCTAAGTCATCAGCTATTTGATTAAATTCTCTTTTGATATGAAAAAACTGGAATTCATCGAAGCTATCAATGAGAGCTAGAACAATCTTCTGATAAGGAAGTAGCTTCTGATCTTTTACTTGCAATTTGGCTTTGACTTGGCTGACGACTAGCAGCAAGTCACCGAAAGCATGCACTCTCTTAATGTTAAAGTCATGCATAATTCTCAGACCTTGTATTAAAGCTTCATACTCAACCATATTATGAGTGCATTGAAAATTGAGTTTGAGGGAGAAAGGGATCATCTCCTTCTCGGGTGTGATCAATAAGATCCCAATCCCTATGCCAGCCATATTCTTGGAACCATCAAAGAATAAACTTTGCACTGGAGAGTGTTGAATGTTATAGATGCGCTCGTCAGGGAAATCATTCTCGGCCTTTACATCTTCTGACAAAAGAAAATCGGCTAGCTGATCGGCGATAGCCTGACCTTTGATTGACTTCTAAGAGACATACTCTAAGTCATATTGCATCAACAGAACTTGTCACTTGGTGATCCATCCACTAAGAAATGGTTGTTCGAGAATATACTTGAGAGGATTAAGTTTTGATAAAACCTTGACTTCTGATGCTAACAGGTAATGCCTCAATTTCTGACACATCCAGACCAATGCTACGCATATCTTCTCTATTTGAGAATACTTCTTCTCGTAGTCAATAAAAGTCTTGCTCACATAGTAGATGGCATGTTCTACTTGACTGCCTTCTTCATACTGTGCCAAGAATCCACCACAAGCGGTTTGATTGACTGAGACATATAATAAAAGAGGCTTTCTCAATTCTAGCAGCTTCAGAACGGGAGGATTGAGAATATACATCTTGATACGTTCGAACGACTGTTGACACTCCGATGCCCATTCAAATTTTATTCCTTTTCTGAGTAGATGATTGAAAAGTTCACACCTCATGGCTAAATTAGATATAAATCGTTGGATCGATTACATACGTCCCTGAAGACTGCGCAACTCTTTAAGATTAGTCGGAGGTGGCATATCAATGATAGCCTTTGCTTTAGCGGGATCTACTTATATTCCCCTTTTGCTGACCATAAAACCAAGTAGCTTGCCTGACACTACTCCGAAAACACATTTCTGAGGATTGAGTCTCAACTTGAACAAAATGAGTCGCTTGAAGACTTGACTAAGAGCATCAATGGGATCTTCTTCCTCCTTGGATTTGACCAGGTTATTATCGACATATGCATCCGTAATCTTATGCATCTAGTCATAGAATATGACGGCCATTGCACGCTGATAGGTTTCCCCAGCATTCTTAAGTCCAAATGGCATAACTGTATAACAGAAGGTGCCCCATGGCGTGGTGAAGGATGTTTTGGATTGGTCACGAGCGACTAACTTGATCTAATTATATCCGGAATATCCATCCATAAGGATAACATGACATGACCTGTTGTGTTGTTGATCAAGAGATTGATGTTGGGAAGTTGATAGTTATCCTTTGGAGTAGCTTTGTTGAGATCATGAAAGTTGATGCAAATTCAAACTTTACCATTTTTTTGGGAACCGCTACAATGTTTGCTAACCAATATGGATAATCTATTGCTCGAATGAATCTAGCTTTGAGTAAGTCCTCAAGTCCTTCCTTGACTTGTTGCTTGATTCGAGGATCCATTTTCCTCAACTTCTGCTTAACTGGCTTGACATCTGGTTTCAAAACGAGGTGATGTTTAACCAATTTGGGATATAACCCTGGCATATCCTCGTAAGTCCATGCGAATACTTCTTGATATTGCTTGAGAAAATCGATGAGCCTTTCCTTCTCATCTGTGCTCAGACTAGTATCGATCTTGAGAATCTTTGGACTATCTTCTGAACCAATATTGATGTCTTCAGTTGGATCCTGAACTAGGGATGATATCTCATCTTGCTTCTGAATCATTGCAAATTCTGGCAATTCTAGAATAGATAAATCAAATTTTGTGAGTTCTTCTGACTGCTTTGTTGTCTTACTATCCTTTGTTCTTGCCTTAACACGATAGATCTTTGCGAGCTTCAACATGATTGAAGGATTGACAACTAGCCTCCTTATTGATTAGGAAGATATTTTGAAATTTTGGGAAAGGAATAGTATTTTAGAAAAATTCGCTCATCATAAAACAAATTACATGAAATGGAAAAGATAATAACAACGAATTTCAAAGACAAATTGTAGAGAGAAAAGAGAAGGATGGCATCCAAATAGATGAGAAAAATCAATAACTTTATTGAAGACTTAAATGAAATGATGATTTTAAAGGAAATGAAATGAAATGGGACATCGTCCCTACAAACTACAGAAATCAAAGAAATGAAAATGAAAAAGAATGATGGCAGATGCTTTGAATGGATCCCCTTGATGAAGACAATATCCTTATGAGATCTCTTGCCCGTGAATTCCAATCTTGTACTGCCCGGATGATGGTCAGAGATTACTAGCTCTAGCCGGCCATCTTCATTCTTGCCTAGGCCCTTGAAAGGTTGATAGTTGTGCTTCAGTAAAAGATCAAATCCTTTCTTGGCTTTTATGAACTCCGAGAATAAAGAATGATCTCTGAAGATGCTATAATCAAGACGACCTTCGATCTTGAAGAAATGTGGTCCTTGCCATCGGACCATCGCGGTGGTATGCTTCGTCTCTGGTGCAGCTTCTAACTTTAGCACTTCGAGGCTTTCACTGAGAATAACCTCTTCACCTTCCCTGATGCTATGGATATCAGCAGTATAGGTTGACCTGGGAATCATAGGTTGTGACAGTCTCTCTTCTAGATCTTCTCCCAGGACAGTAGTGATCATACCGCCCTTGGATCACTTAATGCACTGATGTAGAGTGGATGGCATCATATTTGTGTTGTGAATCAACGTTCGCCCCAATAAAAGATTATACGTTGGCGGCACATTGACAACATGAAAATGAACCATGTGGATAGAGTAGTTGATGAAGATTTCCAGAAAGATCTTGCCTTTTGTGGTCTGTCCATGGTTGTCGAACCCATAGATGGTGATTGGATCCGCCGCATACTCTTCCTCTTTTATACCCAGAGCCTTGGCAGTCATCTTAGGGCAAATGTTGAGGCTACTACCTCCATCGATGAGTACGTGAGGTATCGTCATTCTCTTGGTTTGAACCATAATATATAAAGCATTATTATGAAATGCATGAGGCTTCGACAGATCTTCATCTGAAAAAGTGATTGGAGCGTTGGTCATGGCCTGATTGACGATCTGGGCCATATCCTTTGGAATTGTGCTTGGTTTCACTTTGATCTTTTGCAATAGATCATCTAAGACCTACTGGTACTTTAAAGAGGCATGCGCCAATTCGAGGATTGACACATTCGAGAGGGCAATGACTGGTTTCTGGACCGAATTAGTGTTTTCTTTGACTGTCCCGCTCTCATCTTTGGTAGTCTTAATAAAGCACTTAGGTAACCCTGGAATTCTTCTAGCCACCTTAGGGATGCCTTGGCAGGTTCCTTCGAGACATTCATCTTGCTGAAAGCTGAAACGAGGTCCATCCTTTGGGCACTGGATTGGGCCCACTATAGCACTAGGACCTGATGTTGAATATGAATATCCTCGCTGGGACATAGCTTAATATGATCATGTGGATGGAAAGACTGATCAGAGATCACTGCTGCAGAATGTTGAAGGAATGGTTGGTTTAGTATAGTCGTCTTCTCATCTTCGGTGCCTTCTACTAAGAGATTTTTGTCAATGTAATCTTGAATGATATTTTTGAGAACGAAGAAGTTCTTAGTGTCATGTCCCACTGTTCGTGGAACTTGCAGAATTTGTCTTTCATCTTTCCCATGACCACTGGTGGATCAGCTACCCTTGGGAGCTTGATCATGTCGCTGGTAAGCATATACTCAAGCATTGTCTCAAGTGACTGATCCAGGAAGTAAACTTGTGATTATAGCTCAATCCTTCGCGCTTTGGTTTTTCTTGAGATCTCGACCCTTGCTTGAAAGTTTGTTGGGGTTGCTTATCATGCTGAGGGATCGACTTGCCTTTTTGCTCATTCTTGTTGTGGTTTGTACCTCCTGAACCATAATTGTGACCTTTCGCATTTTCTTTGTGATGGTTTCTACTGTTGTTGGTGGAATAGGTAAAATGGGTTTTCTTTTTTTATTTCTGCTGACTGTTGTTCTTGGTAAATGTGAAACCCTCGTAAACTCTATTTTTCATGCTCAACTTGAGTCATTCGACTCATTCCGTCAGTTCGATGAAAGTCTTTGATGGAGAGGTAGAAATCAGTCCCCTTAAGGGTTATGAAAAATTGCTTAGGATCAATGCCAGTGCATTCCCTTTTAATATTGGATCCCTCATCTTGTTGCAGGCAGACCTCCACCTATGAATGAAATCCCGGACCTTCTCATTCTCCTTCTGCTTGAGGCTACAGAGATGGCTGAGGGTCGGTAGCGCCTTTGCATTGAAGAGGAACTGTTCAACAAATAGATTGACCACCTTGTCAAACTCTTTCAGTTCAATGGGATTGATATGTTCTAAATACCATTTGGCCACAATACCCTCCAAACTATTGGGAAAACAAAGGAATAGGGCTTGATTGTCGTTTTTAAACTTAGAACACTTTGCGAAGAATATGGCGAGATGTGCTCTAGGATCACCAGAACCGTCAAACTTGATAAATTTTCTAGGAAGATTGTCATCCCCATCTAGTCCATCATAAAAGTCTTCACTCGTGAAGACCTTCTTGCCCTTATCACGAGCTTGCAGGTCTTTGACCATCTTGACCACATCTCTGAGTTGTGGTTGGTCAGAGTCATTAACAAACTAATCCTTGGACTTATAGACCGACCCTTGCCCTGAGTCGACTTTTGAAGTGCCTGCTGAATCTCATATTCTTCATCAGTATCGCCCATTGATTCCGCTTCGTCAAAAGTATCCTCGTGATGACTCTGATTTTTGGAGATCTTCATATGCTTCTTCACTGTTCAGCCCTTGACCTTTTTCTTATTATGAGTTTTTCCCAAGCTATCCTCTGTTTGTTCAGACAACATTTTGTTCATCATTCTCTGGAATAGCGAGTATATCTGAGGGTCAATGTTATCATTAGCCTGTTGGCTTTTATTCCTGGCAGATCATGGAGAGGCCATTTCTTTCTCAGAAGCTGACGAATAACTGATATGCTGGATGAGTGCAGTTTTCCTACCGGACCTTGTTTGAACCATGTAAGATTGTAAGTGATCTTTGTAGAACAAAATAGACAAATAGCTTTGAAGAATAGTTTTGGGATAATGCAAGTAGGGGGGAATATTTGATGATGATTAGATTGACAATTTGAAGGATATCCTATTACCAGGGATTGAGTCATCGCTGGAATCACGACAATTGCATTGTTATTCTTTGTAAAAAAGATAAACAACTAAAATGTGCTTTGTTACCTAGGCAAGGTCATCAAACCATAATAAAAATATTGTTTGCAGAAGAAGAATGATTTTATTAATAATAGACTTGACAGAGAGGGGGCAGACAAACAATTTTTCACCACTCATGATAATCAGAAGACACTTGAGGACTAGGAAAAACAGTGAGAGTGACAAAAGAATCTCAGGTATGCTTGGCAGAATGGTATGTTCCAGACCACTAAGAAGACTTCAGATTGAATTCTGGCACAATGCTTGACAATAATCGAGCATCAATATGCTTCTCTCTCTGCGAGAACTATCTGACACATCGCTCTGGCTGATAATAAACTAAGAAGAATGGTCTGAGTAACTCGAATCGCTTGCCATATGCATATGTATATCGAGGAAGTGACTTCTGATGAACAAAGTAGTCCCACACGATTTCTTCTTCATGGAGGTTCTCATTCAAGAATCTATACCGAGAAGTGGGTAATGGTTTCTTGTCGTTGTATCTGAATGAGCTGGCTCGAGATGGCACATGCCGAAGAAACCAGGACTGTAATGCGTAGATGCACCCTTCTACTAAGATAGAATCTTTAAGCACGAAACAAGTCAATCCACGGTATAAGAAAGCAAGCGCGACCATGAAAATTGAGAGACGGTTGGTTTCTCGACTTTTCCATCTTCGCAAAAGTTGTAGTATTTTGATATCAATGTAATTTTGTTCATCCTGGAAGAAGGCTAGTCCTACTGTACACAAGACCATCGTGTGTTGAATCCTTTCTTGTGCTACTCAAGATAAGGAGTCAACTTCTTTAAATCATTCATACTGTTGGTACAATTCAAACAGATCGACATATTGGCTCTCATATACCTCTATCAGCGGCCAAGATCTACATTCAATCATACGGGCTAAAGCATCTCGGGGGTCCAATCCCTTGACGTTGATAAAAAATTGTTGCTCTATGGGGTTATCAGGCTGACCGGCTGGCTCAGGTAGACCCATGATGTCTGAAAATTCATCCAGTAGTAGAGTCATATCTCCACATGGGAACCAAAAAGTACATCTATGCAGATTCCACCACTCTGCTAAGGCTTGAATCAAATTGACATTGATGATCTGTTCTCCCACTGCTGATGCCAATTTCAATCTGCAGTCACTCAAATGGTCTGAGAACATACGAGAGAAGTTCTTGTGCCAAAAATAATACCACCAGGGAATGAAAGGTCTGATGTTAAGAGTTTGATGATTAGAGAGACCTTGTCGCACCTCATAAGAGATATGACCTTCAGAAAACACCAAATCAAGCTGACTGGATGCCATCAGGATAGACTGAAAAATACAGAATAAGTAAGGATAGGACTTAAGAAAAAAACCTCATGATTTTTGAAGAAATTGCAGGCAGGATAAAAACAAGGCTAGAACTTTGAGATCTAGAGGAAATGAAGGATGGAAATCACATGGAGTTTTGAAGAAAATAGAGGTTTTAAAAAAATCATCCAGGGTTTAAAAAATAAAAAAGGGATTTATGAAAATAGATGGAAGATAGGGTATTTTGAAAAATCATCCAGTATATTTAGAAAAATTATGGGAAATATGAGAAAATAAAGAAAATAAAGGCAAATAACTAAAGTACATTCAATCATATCTTGTACAAACAAGTATACACATACAACATTCCCTAAAAGTTGACTCTAAATGCACAAGTTTTGAAATGGTTGTAGGACCCTAACCCTAACTCCAAAGCTCAGATCATCTGTGTCCAATCATGCTATGTCGATATACTCAAGCTGAGGCTCGATGTACGTGACATAAAATCAATTTCTCTGGTTCTAGGTTCATGTTTTCTAACATCCTTGAGTGTCTGCCGATATACTTTGGACTATGACCCTTGGTACGTGGCAGGGGGTTTTAACCCAAATAGGTGGCTTAGTTATGAGGCTTTATCCCGAACTATGGTTCTAGAAGAAAGCTCAGCAACGTGAAGACCGGGTAAAGATAGGTGGGGTTGTTTTAGGAATATGATCACATGCAATAAAACAGAGGGCTCTAAGACATAAATAAGTAGAGTTTTGAAAATTTTATAAGAAGCAAACATTGTTTTCAATCAGATCCTAGATTGAGGAGGATTGTATTTAACCTAAGTCTAAGTGAGCATGAATAATGCCTCCTCAATTGGTCCTACCAAACTAGGCCTAAGTCTATATGAAATACATGTCAGCTGGGTTTGATTCTAGGCTCCTAGGTTCACAAGATATAAAGCTAACATTGAAGAACATGATTTTGACAGGTTAAATAAAACAAAGCACTAGATTGATCAGACGAAGACAGGTCCCATCACGGTTGTCAAACCTGTTATCATTGCAAAATTTTACTTTTGCAAGTCAAACTGACCTTTGAAAAAGTTTTTGAAAATAACTCGCCTCTGTTTCAAAATGTGGGATAATTTCAAAGAATGGGACTCGTTTGTCGGTACAAGGTTCAACTGTTCTTGGCACCTTTACTAAGGGTAATTGAACCAAGGATCAATCTGGTACTTTGTTTTGCTTTGCTTTGCTCAATTTGTCTAAATCGTGTTCTATTTCCTAAATGCATAAAAAAGCAGTCATGTGTTATGACTTAGAGAAATTTTTTATTGAAAGTCATGATGTATGCTTCAGAGATTTGAAATACTTGGAAAATAAACCACTTAGAAATCGTGAATCATAGTTGAGAAAGTATTTCTGGAGAATAGAGAAGTTGATTTCTGAAGAAGAAGAAGATTGATTTCTGAAGAAATCTTTGATGCTTTTAGGAAAATTGATTTCTGAGGAAAACTTGGATAATTCTGAGAAATTTGTTTTCTATGAACCTGAACTTTGGAATTGGGAATATAACTTAAAAAATTAATTTTTGAGCTTTGAAAAGCATTTGGAAATCCTTTGAAAAACCAAAGGTTTTTGAGAAAATCGATTTTGAGGAAAATCAGGGGAAATTTAAGGAAAAACACTTTTACTGAGGTGATATTGAGAAATAAATCAAAAGAAGGGGTGTGTGGCCTTGTGAAACACTTTCATGATGCAATCTAAACCTAGATGAATGAATGCAATTTTGAAGAAAACATTTTCTAAAGAACTTTTGAGAAAATTATTTGAAAAATGAAATTTATGTGCCTTATAGAACTTTAATGAAGTAAATTTAACTCATATCCCTGACTATGGCCACAGATATGGATTGAATATATCTCATTTGATTCTAAAAAGAGAAAAAAATTTATAAAAGATTGAAATATGCAATGGTTTTTGAAGATAGCCTAAGACTGTAGGCTGATTATGGGTTAAAAGAAGATGATAAATCTAGATTTTGTTCATATTCTGACTATGGCCATAAATACGAACTCAATCGAGTTTATCAACTCCCTATAAGCTATTGCATGTGCGATTCGTGTAGACCATGGTGAATTTGAATATGTATAAATCATCATTCATCACACATTGACATTATTATAAAATTAAACTATATGCACATGCAAACTCAAATCTAAGCAGGAATTTAAACTTTTATTCCAAATTTATAATTACAATTTACATCATTAATTGAATTTAAATAAAAGGAAATAAAAAGAAATACATTCTTGAATATCCCTACAAAACTAGAAGACTTGTTAGTGAAGATATGTTGGCTTTTTTGGATTTATCCAGTAATATTTAGAAATTACTGAATTTATCTAGATATAAGTCTTTTTCCATGTTTTCCTGAAATAAACATAATAAAATATGATGTAAAATTAAATAAATAATAAAGATAAATAACTTTGCAATTCAGAATTTAGGAAAAATCGATAAAAATACCCCTGAAAACAAGAGTATGGCCTTTAAATCAGGGTTTTCAAAAAATATTTTGGTAAATTTTTGGATTTAAGGCTTAAAAAGATTCAAATCGAAACCAAATTGAATATGAAGTGTAATAGCATGATTATAAACATAAAAAAACCCTAAAAACATAAACTTTTATGAAAAAAATTAGAAATATCACAAAAATCATGATTTTGCCATTGTTTTGCTCGAATCGGGACTCCGTAGGCACTCTATTTTTACAATTTAATCAATCCAAGCCTCAAACAAATTCCAAAATTAATAAAAAAACTAACACATGAACTTATGATAACCCTAAAATTAAACTAAAATAAAAAAATCTATGTTTGACATTATCTCAATAGAAAAATTGCATAAAACCTTAAAATATGCTATTTTGCCCATGGGCACGTACCTGTCACAGTGTTAAACCTAAATGAGGGATCAAATTACCATATAAATTCATAAACTTTTACAGAAAAATACTAGATAGAAAAATAAATATTTTCCTTTTTAAAGATCATCGATCGGATCTTTGATTAGAGAGATATCGCATCTGCAATATACGCTTGAGTTTTACAAATATAAAACATATTAAAACAGGTCTTTTCAGTTTCGGGTACAAGGAAAAATAGCAAACCAGATTCAAAAATTATGAAATTTTAGCAGTGAATAGAAGACACAAATATAAAACTATTGCAATTTACATATCATAAATTGAATCTTTGATGACAGAAATATCGCATATGCAAGTTTCTCTCAAATCTCAATAGCGATTTCATGGGTTAGAAATCACAGTTCAACTTTCTGTTTTTTTAACAGAGTTTTCGAACCCAAAACTATATGATTTTTTTTATAGGGAGTCACTGACAAATCCGTGAACCAACCCTAAAAAAATCATATTTTTTTAATGAAGAGTGAAGCATGAAGCAATACGATTTTTGAATCCCTGGGGTGGAAACATATGAATATTCAATAAAACATCAAAAAACCTAATTTAAAAATAAAAAATAATAAACAATTATGTAAACAAAATAAAAAAATTGAATCTGATGTTTGGATGATCAAAATAGGCATTAATACAGTGAAATAAAATAAAAAAATTAGGAGAAGCATGGTTAGATTCGATTTAGCCTCTGAAAAGAGAGATTTGACCCATTTAACTGGTGAATCTCATCTTTCATTTGGCAAAACATAAAAAATGATAATTTAATCAATTTCAATGAATTAAAATACTAAAAACCATCCTAAAACCGTGTTAGATCACTTTCTTGAGTTGATTTGATGGTTCTTGCATGAAAGAAAATCTTGAATCTCATAACCATTGGGTGGCAATGGTGAAAACCATGGCAAAAGGCAAAACATTTCATAAAAAATAATGAAATAAAAGATGGAAAACTCACCTTAGGTTGCTGCAACTTTAATTGAGGAAGGAAGGCGGGTTGGGAGGAGAGAGAAGCTCCAAGAAAGAGGAAGATAAAGCCTAGGGGTTGACCCCCCCTTTGGCTTCTTTAAATAGATTTTTTTCTTGAAAACCTAATTTAGGAAGGAAACCACTTTCCTAATTTGGTTGGATAAGCACCATAAAGACGACTTTTTGGAAATTTTCTATTATGACCCTAGCTCTAACTAACCTACCTAAACCCTAATTAAACTCTAAAATCTACCCAAATGTGGGACCAACCCTTGTGGGCCCACATTTGGTTTTTAAAACTTGAATTTGAAAACTTTAAAAACCAAAGTAAAAATGGATTTTTAAAATCAATTTTGACTCTTATAAACTCCTAACCTATCTAGGACACTGACTAACTCTATTCTAACCCCAACTTCTTCAAATGTGGCGCCACCCAGAGTGGGCCCTACTTGATTTTTCAAAAACGATTTTAAAACTTGAAAATGAGAGGTTTTCAAAAAAGGTTTAAAAATTAGAATTAAAATTGAAAGTGTCGAAACAACACAGAGTCCTTACTAGATCAGAACTCCTCCAGATATGGCGTCAACTGAGTGGGCCCCACATCAGAGTTTTAAAAAAAAGTTGAAATAAAGATTGAAATAGTTTTAAAATGGAGTTAAAATCGACAGATAAAATTCAGAAGTTTTGAAAATAGAGTCCCAAGCAAACTGAAACTCTGGACCAGAGTCCTGAACCAACTAAAACTCTGAGATTTTGGTTTTTGAAAGCCAAACGAAGAGGTTTTTGAAGGATTTTCTCAGAACTGGTGAAAATAAGTTGGAAAATGCAGTCTGGGTTAGAGTCTTAACTCAACCGAAACTCTAGGTTAGAGTCCTAACTCAACCGAAACTCTGAAATAGAGTCCTGAATCAACTGTAACTCTACAAAATGAACTAATTTTTTAAAACAAGTAGAGAAAATGAGAATGAGAATAGAAACAATAATCAGAATGGAGTCCTGATCAGATTAGGAATCTGAGACAGAGTCCTAATTAGACTGAAACTCTAGATTTTTGGCCTTTTCTGAAAAACTGATGAAAGAATTTTTGAAAACCAGTGAAAGGATTAGTCGACTGGTGAGTCTATTAGTAAACTTATAAACACGAAAATTTAAGAAAAGAGTTTTCTAAAAATATTTTCATGAAGGGTTCTTTTAGAAAAGTTTTTCTAAAGACATTTTAGGTAAAATGCAACCTAAATATGCACTCTAAGTAAGGCTCTTACAAGAATCTAAGACTTTTAATGAATTTAACATTTGCACACTAGTCTTCAAAGATTCTTCATTGATATCTTCAATGTCTTCATTGCCTTAGCTGAAATGCAGTTGATTTCACTTGCTCATCATCAAAACCTTGTACTTGAAGTATCATGTACGGCTTCATTGTCGTAACAATCTCCCCCTTTTTTATGATGACAAACTTAATCAAAGATGAAGCATTTAGATGCATAGATGGAGATTTTACTCCCCCTATCAATATGCTGCAAAACATTAAAAGTTAGCACATTCAAAGCACATATATCACATATTGATTGGTTTGCATTTCCATTCATCATTACTTCATGCATTTAAAACTTTTTCATAAATGCAATTTTCAATGCTTTCTTTTTCTTAATTTCGCATTTCTTATGCAAGGTCTCCTGCAATTTCCATGCATGTATCTAATCTAATTCTATCTTTTTTTTTTGTCCCCCTTTGTAATAATCAAAAAGAGTAAGGGCAGAAATAGCATAAGCAAAATGTAAATACACGTTTAAAATATTACAACCCATAAAGTATCAAAGTTTAGTAAAGACAGAAAACAAAGATCAGAAAAGTGAGTTGAGCAAGTCCTTGATTGCAGTAATATCTTTCTGAATCGAAGAAAGTTGTTGAGTCACATCTTCACGAAAAGTGTGTTGATGCAGCTCCAAAGCTTCCAGTCACTGCAAAACTTCATCATTGTCTTGACTTGTAGAAAATTTCTTTTGTTTTGCTTGAGATGAAGGTGTCGCAGAAGATTGTGAGGGTTCAGAAATTGATGGTTCAGTAGGATCAGATGGTTCAGTTTGATCAACATTTAAAGGAGGCAAATATTTGATTTTCATTCGTTTAAAAATAGTTTGATCAAAGAACTCCTTTTGCTCAATATATTTTTCATTGGTTAAGGGAACTTTGAAATGTCTGAAAGTACGAGTTAAAAGACATCCATAAGGAAGAAATGGTTTTTGTTTCCACAAATTTATAAAATATACGTTGGCCCAATTTACAGAAATATTTTCAAATAATACATAAAGAGTCGTAGATAGATCTGTGGAATAGTAATCAAAAGAACCAGTTTTAGGTAGAACATTATGGGCAAGAATTTGTCCAACAATACATGCACGAGTTTGAAGATTAGTATTTTTGAAAGGAGGACAATGAGGTGCACCTAGAAGAAGAATTTGTTCAAAAATTCTTTCATCATTTAGTTCAACAGTATTGAAAAGAGTGTCTGAAGGTGGAATTTCTAGGATTTCTTCAAGTAGTTTAGAATCAAACTCAATTTCAACATCACAAACAATAGAGGAAAGAACTCCAGTTTCATGATCAATTTGTAAATTTGTATAAAACAAGTGAATCAGAAAAGGATAATGAAGGGTGTCTGCACAGGCATCAAAAAGATGTGAAATTCCTAGAAATAATTCTCTGATTTTGTAACGAGAAAATAGGTGAAACAGGACATTTCGGTCTGGTAAAATAGGAAGTGCAGAAATCGATCCAAAAGTATCATATAAAAGAGGATTTCGAAGTAATCTAAGAGAAAATCCATGTCTTGCTGAAGGTGTAGGAGGAGGAGAACCTTTTCCAGATGCAGTCTTCGAACGAGGCATGGTTAAAAACAGATTCACCCAAAAAAAATTAGTTGCAGAGAATGATGTCGGCTTTCAAATGACGTCCGACAGAAGGAAGATGTTGTCGGGCGTTGTGAAGGAGCAACAAAAACAGTGAATAGATGAGGAGGAGTCCGCGGTGGATGTCGGCAGATGCGAGGAGGCTGCCACAAGGGGATTCCGGCGAGGACTGAAGAGGCACCGGTCACGACAAGATGATTTCGGCAACTCCCTATCACGGCCAGAAGAATCCGGTCGAGGAGAGGTTCGAACGGCACTCCGAGGGTTTTTCGGAAGAGAGAGAAAAAAAAATCCAAGGATGAGAGAAATAGTGAGAGAGGGTTTCGTTTTTTAAAAAAAATGAAAGGGTGCGTGAAAATGAAACGATGCCCTAAAAAACAGGGTAATAAAAAATCCAAGGGGTATCGGGTCCCTTCAGTTAAAATTGAAAAAAAAAATTTAGTCGACTAAAATTTTATCGGTCGACTAATAATGTGTGACTTTTTCTAAAAATTTAAAAAGCATCAGTCGACTAAAATTTTATCAGTCGACTAATATGGTGCGATTTTGAGATTTTGTTCAAAAATCAACATTTTTATAAATCCAAAAACGAGCAAATGCCTAGTTCTCTCTTAATTTTCATAAAATCTTCATTTTTAAGTGGTTTAGTGAAGATATTGGCATGTTGTTCATTAGTGGAAATAAAATTTAATAAAATGTCAACTTTTAACACATGATCTCTTAAGAAATGATGTCTAACTTCAATATGCTTAGTTCTTGAGTGCTGAACAGAATTTTTCGAAAGATTTATAGCACTAGTGTTATCACAATAAATAGTTGTTGTGGAGTAATTCAAACCAAAATCTTTTAAGGTCTGTTTCATCCATAGTACTTGTGAACACGCTAAACTAACCGTCATATATTCTGCTTCAGTTGTTGAGAGTGACACTGAATTTTGTTTTTTACTAAACCAAGAGACTAAGGAATTTCCTAAGAAATGACAAGTTCCGCTAGTACTCTTGCGATCAGATTTACTTCCTGCAAAATCTGCATCACTATATGAAACTAAATCAAAGGAAGATGATTTTGGGTAAAACAAACCAAAATCTGAAGTATCTTTCAAATAACGAAGAGTTTGTTTTACTGCAGTTAAATGAGATTCCTTTGGATTAGCTTGAAATCTTGCACACATACAAACACTAAACATAATATCAAGTCGACTAGCAGTTAAGTATAATAGAGATCTGATCATACCTCTATAGAGCTTAGTATCTACATTTTTACCATTTTCATCTTTATCAAGAGAAGTAGTTGTACTCATAGGATTTCTTCTTGATTTCGATGAGTCCATCCCAAATCTCTTGAGAATTTCTTTTGTATACTTAGCCTGATTGATGAAGATTCCTTCTTCAGTTTGCTTTATTTGAAGTCCAAGAAAGTAGTTTAATTCGCCCATCAAGCTCATTTCAAACTCTTCCTGCATAGCTTTAGCAAATACTTTACAAAGAAAATCATTAGTAGAACCAAATATTATGTCATCAATATAAATTTGCACAATAAGAATATCTAAATTAAGATTTTTAATAAATAAAGTGGAGTCTACCCGACCAATGGAAAAACCAGATTGTTCTAGAAAATTTCGGTCTTTCATACCACGCTCTTGGTGCTTGTTTAAGTCCATACAAAGCTCTTTTTAATTTGTAGACTTTTTCTGAATATTTCTCATTTTCAAAGCCTGGAGGTTGCTCTACATAAACTTCTTCATTGATGTGTCCATTTAAGAATGCACTCTTAACATCAATTTGATATAACTTGAAGTTCATGTAACTAGCAAAAGCAAGCATCATTTGAATTGACTCCAATCGAGCCACTGGTGCATAGGTTTCATCAAAATCTATGCCTTCTTCTTGATTATAGCCTTGTGCTACTAGCCTTGCTTTGTTTCGAATGACTTCGCCATTTTAGTCCAGCTTATTACGGAGGACCCATCTAGTTCCAATTACTGGATGATCCTTTGGTCTATCAACTAGATCTCAAACATCATTCCTAGTAAATTGGTTAAGTTCTTCAGACATGGCCAAAAGCCAAAATTCATCATCACAAGCCTCATTGATATTCTTTGGTTCTATTTTAGATATGAAAGCAACATTTGCAATATATTTTTCTAATTGCCTTCTAGTTTGGACACCACTCTTTATTTCTCCAATAACTTGTTCATGTGGATGATTGGGAACTTCTTTCCAAACCGGTTGAAGAGGAACATTATCTTGAGAAGTACTCTCTATCAAAGGTTCTTCTTGAAGTATTACTTCTTCTCATTCGCTTAGAGGTATAACCTGATCACAATTCTCATCAAATCCAACATGTAAAGATTCTTCAATGCAAGATGTTCTTTTATTAAAAACACGATAAGCTTTACTTCTAGAAGAATATCCAAGAAATATTGATTCATCTGATTTTGAATCAAACTTATCAAGATTATGTTTGGTATTTAACAAGAAGCATTTACTACCAAAAATTTTGAAATATGAGATCTTTGGTATACGATCATAATATAATTCAAAACATGTTTTATGTAAGATTGGTCGAATAAGAACATGGTTTAAAACATAACATGTTGTATTTATAGCTTCAGCCCAAAAGTATTTTGGTACATTTTTATCTTGAAGCATGGTTCTAGCACATTCTTGCAAAGTTCTATTCTTTCTTTCAACAACTCCATTTTGTGGAGCCTCTCTAGGAAAAGCAAAGTTGTGAGATATACCATGTAAATCACAATACTTTAGAAAAGATTCATTTTCAAATTCACCACCATGATCACTACGAATTTTAATTATAGATGTAGATTTTTTATTTTTAATTCTTCTACAAAGTTTGGAAAATTCAGAAAAAGCATCATTTTTGTTTTTTAGAAAAATCACCCATGTAAATCGAGAATAGTCATCTACTATAACAAAAGCATACTTGCTACCATTCAAACTTTGAATTCTAGATGGTCCAAATAGATCTAAATGTAAAAGTTCAAGTGGACGTTTTGTTGAAACCACATCTTTTGCTTTAAAAGAACTCTTGATTTGTTTACCCCTTTGGCAAGCATCACATAAGTGATCTTTCTTATATGGTATTCTAGGTAGGCCTCTAACAAGATCATTCTTGGATAACTTGGAAATAATTTTAAATTTAACATGTCCAAGTCTCCTGTGCCATAACCATTGAATTTCATTTGAAACAATAAGACATTTTTCATTAAAAGTGTGTAACTCATCTAGATAAAGTTCATACACATTGTTCCTTCTTTTACCTTTAAAAATGATCTTTTTAGATTGAAAATCAGAAATTAAGCATAAATCATGTTCAAAAGAAACAAGAAAACCTTTATCACATAATTGACTAATGGATAATAAATTATGCATTAAACCATCTACTAAGAGAACATTTTCTATCAAGGGAAATTTTGGATTACCAATATTACCAATACCTATTACTTTTCCATTGTTATTGTCACCAAAGGTGACGGTTCCTCCATCCTTATTTTGGATGGTGAAAAATAACTCTGGCCTTCCAGTCATATGTTTGGAACAACCGTTGTCCAATATCCATTTTCTCCTTATTTTGTGTACCTACAACAAAATTAGAAGACAAAGCATTTGACCTCTTTCTATTTTTGGGTCCATGAGAGTTAGTCTTAGGAACCCATATCCATTTGGATTTTGGTTTCCTTTGATAATAAATATTCTTTTTATAAAAAGATTTAGCATTTCTAGAGTAATCATATCTAGGCTTATAAGCATTATAAGTTCCATGATTAGATGCACTTCTAGAAAATTTAGTTCTTTGAACAAATGGTTGAGAATATTGTCTTTGATTCTTCACAACATAGTTTGGTCTATTTTGAGTATCAAAGAAGCTATATCCCAATCCGGTTTTATTAACCGAGCATCTTTGAGAACCAAGAAGTCTTTCTAGATTCTCTTGACCATTTGTGAATTTGGTCACTATAGAAAGAAGATCATTTGATTTTTCTTTTAGACTAGTTATTTATTTTTGTAAGAGATTGGTTCTAATTCCAATTTCTTTTATCTCAAATGCTTGATAAGAGTTTTCCTTCTTAAGATCTTCTATCTCTTGAAGTAACACTTTGTTTTGAGAGTCAAGAGTTGAATTTTCAGTTTTTAACTCTTTGTTTTTAGAACTTAGACTCTTAAATTTAGCATATAAATCATTGAATGTTTCTAATAAATCATCATATTCAATTTGACTTACCGAATCTTCTTGTGATACAAAGCACATGTTGGCGATTTCTTCATTTGATTCTTCATCGAAAGAGGAGTCACTATCATCCCAACATGCTTGAAATGCTTTTTTCTTCTTGAATTGGTCCTTGGGCTTGATTTTGAGAAGAGGACAATCTTTCTTGATATGTCCTGCATTTTTGCAGTTAAAGCACTTGACTTCATTTGGATTGGAAGAATCCGCTTTCTTTACCTTTCTTTGAAATCTTCTCTTTTTGGTGAATCTTTTAAATTGCCTTGTGATGAGGGCAATATCTCCATCTTCATCTTCTTCTGAATTTTCAGAGTCAGAAGTAGCCTTAAAAGCAAGAGATTTCTTCTTGGGTTCTTCTTCTTGTCTGTCTTGAAGTTGAACTTCATATGTCATTAAGTTACCAACCAAATCTTCAAGAGTGAGAGTGTTTAAATCATTTGCTTCCTCAATAGCAGTGGTTTTCTCTCCCATTCAGGAGTTAAACACCTTAGGATCTTTCTGACTAAATCCACTTGTGAATATTTTTTTCCAAGGGATTTCAGAGTGTTAGTTATATCGGTCATTCTTGTTACCATGTCCGATATAGATTCATTTTGCTTCATTTTAAACAATTCAAATTTATGAACTAAAGAAGCAATTTTAGATTTTTTTAACTTTGACATACCTTCGTGAGTCACGAGAAGAGTATGTCATATTTCATTTGTTGTAGAGCATTGAGAGATGCGATTGAACTCTACCTTGTCAACGGCACAATATAATGCATTCATAGCTTTGGCATTAAGTGAAGCAGTCTTCTTTTCTTCATCGGTCCATCGGCTGAAATCAGTTGATGGAGTTTGGTACTTATCTGAAACAACTCTCCAAATATCGAGATCCATGGATTGCAAGAATATTGTCATTCTCACTTTCCAGTATCCATAGTTAGTTCCATTAAAGAGAGGAAGACGAACAGAGGAGCATCCTTCTTTGTGCTGAGATGTTGTAGTTGTCATGCTAGATGATGATCAAATCAAAATAACAGCAAACCTGCTCTAATACCAAATGAAATTGCAGTAGGATCGAGGCAACGAGCACTAGAGGGAGGGTGAATAGTGCTTTTAAAAATAATCTTCGGAATTTTGACGGATTTTGCAATTCACAAAGCAATCACACAAAGAACACAAGAATTTATCATGGTTCGGTCCTTCCCGACCTACATCCAGTCCTCAAGCAAAACCCGCTTGAGATTTCCACTATCAACCTTGTGTAACTATAAGATCATGCAGACCAAATCCGGTCCCACTTTCAGTAACGCACCTACTCAAAGCAAACAACTCCTTTAAACCAAGGACTCCTTCCTTTTACAGAAAATTGAAACAAGTAACAACTTACAATACAACATATGAGCCCTTCTTATGAATGCAAATGAGATGCAATTGGCTTTTGAGGTTGTTGAAATACTCTACTCACGAATTCACTATCTCTCAAAGGAATTTGAGTGAAAAACTGAAGTGAAAAATATCACGTGAGTGAGAAAATGAATATGAGTGAAAAGCAAAGAGTAATTGATTCAAATTGATTGAATTGCAGTGCTTTTGAGTGTAAAATGCACTCATATTTATAGTTGAAACATTTCATACGTTGAGGGTATGAAAGGGTGTCAAAATAGTCCATTTTGAACGATCAAAATGTTTAAAAAATGAAAAGACATGCCTTTTAAAAGTTTCAAGAAAAATGACAAAATTAGTCGACTGGAACAGTAGTTAGTCGACTAATAATTAGCTATTAGTAGACTGACAGTTATCGTCGGTCGACTGATCTGTTTATCGAGCCATTTGAAAATCTGAAGTTTTGAAACTTAGTCGACTAGAGATAAAATTAGTCGACTGATAATATCATCAGTAGACTAAAAAACCTTTCAGTCGACTGCTGCTAAAATCTTCTGAAAAATACACATTCTGTCTGGTCGACTGATAAAAGCATTAGTCGACTGCTGCTAAATTTCCAGAAAACACATGTTCTGTCCAGTCGATTGATAAAGTCATTAGTCGACTGCTGCTAAAATTTCTAGAAAACATGCATTATGTCCGGTCGACTGACAATACCTTCGGTCGACTAATTTGACAAAAATGACATTTTAGAAAATATGGTGCGAAAGGATTAGTCGACTGGTGAGTCTATTAGTCGACTAATAAACACGAAAATTTAAGAAAAGAGTTTTCTAAAAAGATTTTCATGAAGGGTTCGTTTAGAAAAGTTTTTCTAAAGACATTTTAGGTAAAATGCAACCTAAATATGCACTCTAACTCAGGCTCTTACAAGAATCTAAGACTTTTAATGAATTTAACATTTGCATACTAGTCTTCAAAGATTCTTCATCGATATCTTTAATGTCTTCATTGCCTTAGCTGAAATGCAGTTGATTTCACTTGCTCATCATCAAAACCTTGTACTTGAAGTATCATGTATGGCTTCATTGTCGTAACAACATTAGGTTAGTTAATGTCAGTACTTTAGTTAGTCTAATTCATATGTGCATATTAGTCTTTTAGTTTAACATTAGTTTGTATCTCTCGCAAATAGTGTGGGTAGTTAATTTAGATTTTATTTTCTTAGTGTAATTAAATCTATTTTATGTTGGTCAGTAGTCTTAGGACTGTGTATAGCTGGTATTACATGGGTTTTAATTCATTAGTGTAACCTTGGACTCTTAACCAATGAATAGTACACTAACATAAGAACCATAATTTTGTACTAATTTACACTTGTTATATTCCATAAAGATTTTCTGAGTTCTACCAAAATTATTGTTCTATTATATTCATTAATGTGTTAAATATTTACAAACCAAAATTCAGCTCATTTCGAGTTGATTTGGTTTGTCTTTTAAGCGTTTTTCAAAATTAGGTTTTCACGATTTAAAATTTCGGGATGAACGATTTCCAACTTTTCTACGAACTTGAAACACTTATATCCGGAGTTTTGGGATGAGTTTTCCAATTCCGGTCTAACAGATTTGTGAGTCTATCAGAAAGAGAACAAAATAAAAATCTTCAAAAATGGATTTCGTCTGCCCCTTCAAACTCCCTGTTTACGGAAACCTATCAGAATCCATTTTGCACTACAACAAGGGTAAAACAGTTATTTACCCACTTAGTTGATTTTCGATAGCTTTTCTACTTTTGATTTTTAGTGTTTTATTAAATTTCTAATATTAGTCCCGAGTTAGCTTAACTAACTTCATTTTTGTGTTTTGCAGGTGATACCAAGCTGCAGCTCTTCGCATACTCCATAAAGCTTTGGATTCATCTCGTTGTTTCTCTTTTTCATAACTTGTTCAATTTGATTTCCTTGTAATATTCTCTGTAATTGAACAAGTTCTATATCAATAAAATGCAATATTTAGTTTTAATTTGAGTGTATCTTGTTCCCTGTGGATCGATCTGTACTCACCACGACAGTGGGAAGTCGGTTTTATTACTTGATTGGTGATTTTCTAAAATGCTTTCAACGATAAAATAACGTTTTAAAATAACGATTGCAAAAATCTGATCAAGTTTTTGGCGTTGTTGTCGGGGAACGACGTATATATTCTGTTAATTCTAACATTGCAAGTTATTAATATTTGTTTAGTTAGTCGTATTTTGATGGTTCTAGGTAGTAGGACTAGTTAGTAAATGTAGGATTAATGTAGTAAGTACATATAGGATTCACATTCTGCGTATTTAGGATTCACACACTTGCATGCTTCTAGAGTGATTAGACAGGTGGGTTCTAGATAACTTAGCTTGAATTCCTATCTCTGTACTTTAGCATATTTAGAATAGATTTAATTTTGTAGTTGAATTTCTCTTTAAACATGATTAACGTAGTTTAATTGCATTTAGTTTTAATTTCTTGTTTTTGTCGTTGTTTACTGCTTTCTTTTCATTTGCATAGTTAGGTCGCCTAGTTAGTTAGGTTACGTTTCACACATCTGGACTTAGTTTCAGTGTATGCAAGGGCGCAGAAATTTGGGTGTCCCGCTCCAACCACTAGTTGAGGATCCAGAGAGAATTATACGTTCTTCTTAGAATCGATCTGAAATGGGGGACCTAGAACCCAAAGCTCCACTGCGCCCTCTCAGGGAGTACTTCTTACCTACGGAGTACACCTAGGCGTCATGCATTCGCAGACCAGCTATTGGGGCGCCTCATTACGAGATTAAGGCCACTGTAATACAGATGCTCCCAACTTTCTATGGCCTTAGTCACGAAGATCCCTACCGGCATTCGGACGAGTTCCTCAAATTTTGTTCAATAGTGAAAATTCATAATTTTGAGGACAACACGCTGAAGTTGACCCTCTTTCCTTTCTCGTAAAAGGATAAAGCCAAGTATTGGCTTAAATCCTTAGATACGATAATTATAGGGTTGTGGGATCAATTACAACAGGAGTTTCTGAAGAAATACTTTCTCATCGGTAGGACAAACCAGTTTAAGCGAGCCATCACCAGTTTCTCAGAGCTGAATGGTGAGTAGTTTCACGAGACATGGGAAATGATGAAAGAGCTCCTTAGGAAATGTCCCCACCATCAGGTGCCGAGATGGCAGCTAGTGCAGAGTTTTTATGATGGATTGTCTAACAGAAATCGCCAGATGATCGATGCTTCATATGGTGGGACATTTATGTTGAAGAGCGAGGGGACGATACAAGAAGGTTGAATTAGGGCGACCAATGAGCAATAAGAAGCAATATCACTCGGCAAAGGGAATACAGGAAATTGACAACAATGAGAAGCAATAATCTATGACTTTTTTTTTTGCAGAACAGAACATGAACTTAACAATCAAAGGTAGTTGCCACAAATAATTTTTTTTAGCAAGCCCACATATCAAGATCAACTTTGAATTTAATTTTCAGGATTATCACAAATAAAAAAATACATGGGATTTAGAATGACGTCAATCTGATTCTCAGGTCTGATGGATCAGATTTAGCCAACAAGGAATAAAATAGGGAGGGAGGCAAAAAACATGACCCAAATACGATTCAACGAAGGTATGTGGAATAAACTTCAAACCCAAGGGTTCAAGAAAGGGAAAATCAAACAATATGCAGATTTGATTTAAGAAAAAAATATCAAGAGGAAGAAACACAAATTTGTGGAAGAATGAGAGAATGTGAAGAAAAACAGATTTGAGAAAGGAATAGTGAGAAAAGAAACACAGATTTGAGGAAGAATAAAAAAAATGAGAAGAAAGAAGAAGATTAGAAGAATCAACTAATACCTGAAGGAAAGAGAGATCGGATCTTGAAGTTCACCAAGATTTTTCAGCCCTACTCTGGATCATAGCTCTGATACCATATTAGATTTAGGGTTTCTGAATTCCCTGAAAAGGGAAAAAATGACGATAGGGTTTGGGCTGAACACACATGATTCCCAATATGGGAAAATTGTGCCTATCACTATGATTTTGTATTGACTTTACAATTGAAATTACATCATGACCAAAATATCCTCAACTACATAAAATACAAAGGCATGTCAATGAGGGGCATTTAAGGAATAAGACATAATTTATAGAATAAACAAATTAGACCACATTAGGGGAACCACATTAGACGTGATTTGGATCTGGGATCAACCTCACGCTAATTTAAACTAACTAACCTATATATATATATATATATATATATATATATATATATATATATATATATATATATATATATATATACGTATTTACACTATGTATCAGTGTTGTTAAAAGTGTGCTTTGAGGCTCAGCCTACTAAGCCTCAAAAAGCACATTAGGGTGCGAGGTGTGTGCCTCATGCACCTCGACGAGCGACTCACACATGAGGTGCATGCCTCTTATATAAGCTGGTAATACTATTAAAAAACAAAAAAAAGTTTATAAAAAACAAAAAGGAGAAGGGTTTAGGTCGTCTCCCTTTCTCTCCTCCCCTTCTCTCCTCCTCCACCTCCCTTCCACTGCTCCGGCGACAGACCCACTATTTCGACTGGAGCTTTCGGCAACAAAAGGTACTCTATCTCTCGCTATTTTCTTCTTTTTGTTCTTTTTCTCTTTTTTCCTTTTTCTTTTCCCCTTTCTTCCAGTGAGAAAAGAAACACAGATTTGAGGAAGAATAAAAAAAAATGAGAAGAAATAAGAAGATTAGAAGAATCAACTAATACCTGAAGGAAAGAGAGATCGGATCTTGAAGTTCACCAAGATTTTTCAGCCCTACTCTAGATCATGGCTTTGATATCATGTTAGATTTAGGGTTTCTGAATTCCCTGAAAAGGGAAAAGATGACGATAGGGTTTGCGCTGAACACACAGGATTCCCAATATGGGAAAATTGTGTCTATCACTATGATTTTGTATTGACTTTACAATTGAAATTACATCATGACTAAAATATCCTCAACTACATAAAATGCAAAGGCATATCAATGAGGGGCATTTAAGGAATAAGACATAATTTATAGAATAAACATATTAGACCATATTAGGGGAACCACATTAGACGTTATTTGGATCTGGGATCAACCTCACACTAATTTAAACTAACTAACCTAACCTAGTTACATAAATATATATATATATATATATATATATATATATATATATATATATATATATATATATATATATATATATATATATATACATATAATTCATATACATACGTATTTACACTATGTATCAGTGTTGTTAAAAGTGTGCTTCGAGGCACGGCCTACTAAGCCTCAAAAAGCACATTAGGGTGCGAGGTGTGCACCTCATGCACCTCGACGCGCGCCTCACACATGAGGCACATGCCTCTTATATAAGCTGGTAATACTATTAAAAACAAAAACAAAAGGGAGAAGGGTTTAGGTCGTCTCCCTTTCTCTCCTCCCCTTCTCTCCTCCTCCACCTCCCTTCCACTGCTCCAGCGACCGACCCACTATTTCGATGGGAGCTTCCAACAACAAAAGGTACTCTCTCTCTCTCGCTATTTTCTTCTTTTTGTTCTTTTTCTTGTTCTTCCTATTTTTTTCTTTTCCCCTTTCTTTCGGTCTCCTTCTTTCGTTCATTCTTCTTTTATGTTTTTTCATTTCTTCATCTTCTATTTCCCATTTTTTTTTTCTTCTTTTTATTTTCCCCCTTTCTTCTTGTCTCCTTCTTTTGCTTTTTTCTTCTTCTTTTCTTTTTCTCCTTTCTTCTTATTCTTCTTTTTTTTCATTTTTCTTCTTTTTTCTTTTTTATTTTCTTAACCCTCTTCTTGATTCTTGTTCTGTGTTTTTTTATATTATTCTTTTTTCTTTTCTTCTCTATTTCTTCTCTTTTCCTTTTTTTCCTTATTCTTTCAGTGAAGAGTTGGATTGTTGCTCATCTCATTCAAGGATGAGTTGGGCTTGAGCTCAGCTTGGTTAAACATGAGCATGAGCCGAGACACATGCTCAGTCTATTGGTAAATGAGCTTGAGCTCGAATGTGCATTGTTCAATTTGCTCAGCATATTTATCAATGCTCATTGTTGCATGTGAGGCCTGATTGTCCCTTTAAATTTGAGCAATAATGGTTGTATGACACATCCTTTTGCGATGTCTTTAAGTCAGAGTGAAACACCATGATCTTCGACAAGTGGACAAGATTATTGTAATCTAACCTGAAAAATCAATAAAAATTTTTATTAGTCAAATGGATTGTGAAAGAGTAGCATTTAAAATATTATGAAAAATAATATAGAATATGCATATTTATTTTTGTTTTCTTTATTTAGTTGATTTTTTAATATTTTTTGTGAAGCTTACGCCTCGCTATGCCTCAATGCTTTTCACAACATTGCTATATATATAATGGGTCCGTGCTAAACCAATTTGGTGTTAAACCACGTGCTAAATGGGTTTTTCTAGTTTTTTCATTTTATTTTTAAATTCTGACCGTACATATGTGATCTATGTACTTGATTTTAGAGGGATCAACTCTTGAAGTGTTTGATTCCAACACATTGGTGGGTTTTTATAAAGTTCAAAAAATCAATGGGCTAAAATCTTTGTAAATTTTTTAGGCTCCAAACATCATTTTTTTCATTGAAAACATATGATCCAGGTGTAGATTCTTAGTAAATTGACTATGCCCAACACATTTATGGGGCCGAAACCGCATAAAAAGCACCAGAGAAGCCTGAAAAACCCATTTAGCATGTGGTTTAGCACCAAATTGGTTTAGCATGGCCCATTTTCCTATATATATATATATATATATATATATATATATATATATATATATATATATATATATATATACATTTTTAACAATACGCACTCCAATAGTTGTTACAAGAAAATAGGCAAAATGAACTTATGAGCATAAAATTGGTAGAATTTAGAATTGATTGATTGTTGACTATGCATTTGAAAAACTAAAAATAAAAATAAGTATGGATTTGAATTACCATTTTTCCTATGTATGAATTTGAATTAAGAAAAAAATTCTCTTACATTTTTGTAAATAGCCCTAAAAAGTACTGGTTGATCTTTTTGCAATGATGTTTTTAAAACATATTTTCAATAAAAATTTTGGAAAATCATCAACCAAAAGTATAAAAACCGACTTTCCACTTTCGTGGTGAGTATGAGTCGAATCCTCAGGGAATGGGAGAATATTCAAATTAAATCTAACAATTTCAATTTATTAATATTATAAATATCTGCACTAAATTAAACAACTACAATTAAGGTACAAAATAAACATTAATCAAAACAAATCCTAAACTAAGTTGCTCAAGTCCTCTTCATATCACAAGGGCAATTCTGTTATTTCACCAAGTACAACTTTCTCATGCTTGACGTACTTAACCTTTAACCTGTAGGAGACTTATCAACCTGAACAAAATAAAATCAAAAGTTAGTAAATAAATCTAGGACAATTAGTTCAAAAATTACACTAAAACTAATTTTAAAAATATTCAAAAAAATTAATTGTAACTAAAATAAAAATAGGCTAAATTATAAATTCTAATTAAACTACTAATTTATAGTAAATCTAACTAAGCTAACTACTATAATTACACTAACTACTATGCAGAAAAACAATAAAAATTACTGAAACTAACTAAATTAGTGAAATGCATGTTTTGCCCTCGTATAGTGCAAAGTGGAATTTCTAACAGGTTTTTAAAAACAGACAGTTTTGAGGAGAAAACGAAGTCCAAAATTGATAAAATTTGTTTGGTTTTATTTCTGACACATCCAAGAATCAGTCAGATTTTACAGAACTGAAAACTTCATCCGGAAGCTCCGGATATAAGTGTTTCAAAATCAAGAAAATTTTGGAAATCAACCTGTCCCAAAATTAAAAATCTCAAAAAACCTATTTTTGAAAAACACTTAAAAGTGTGACCAAATCAGCTCCGATTGGGCTGATTTTTGGTCTGCTAACAGTCAACACACAGATGAATAGAATAAAATTATTTTTTTAGAAAATCCCAGAAAAAATGCACATAAAATAATGACTACAATTTGCTGTAGTTTCTAGTTTGAAAATTCAATTCACTATTCACATGCAAGCATTCAATCAATGCACTATTGACTTGAAATTCATGCACAAAATAAATTAGATCTAACATTAATAACTAAATTACTTGAAAGAAATTACAAGTTAAGGCTAAAACACAATTAGCTAACACTAAAAAGACTATGTTAAATGCACAAAACTAAACATAAACATTACTTACATGCATGCACTTTAATGTAGACATCATTATATGGAACATACTCATACATGAATAATCAAAACCAATGAGATATTAAATGGTATGCACATAAACACAGCTTACCTAACTAGACACTTGAATGCACTCTCATATAAATCGACCCCTATGTGAGACTCATTTAGTAACTAAACAAATAATAAAATGCAATGAAATATACTTAACTAATATGCAATATTGAACACTAAATGCTATGCACTAAGCTAAACACTTAAGTCAAACTTACCTATTTTATAAAATACGAAAATCGCATATGCTATACTACTCTAACTAATAGGTTTGGCAATTCATAAATGCTAGGCTAAATGGGATTTAGGTAGGGTCCATATGAAATCTTACCTTAGGAATGATACTTGTTTTTTAGAGTAAAAAATGCAAGCCCCAAAGTGGGTCCACACATTTTAGACTTGTCATAAAATTCGATCCTCCTTCTTAAGGTAAGTGTAAACACCAATTGAGTAGGTGATTCAAAAATTGAATCACATTACTTAATTAGGTTTTCAAAGAATCCTCTTAATTGGGCATCTTCAAAGAAGACCCAAGACTTTTCAATTTGGGGTCCATGAATTTTGAAAACTTATGGAACTATCAAAATCGCTACATGCTATGCAATTACCACAATACCCTCTATTTGAAATTCAAATCCATACAATTATATTAACTAAACTAACTATCTATATGCTATCCTAAATGATATTTAAGTTAATTACATGGGTAAAATTGTAATGCAAGAAAAAACCGTAAATGACTATTTATTCAAAAATGTCAATTCTATTTTAACTAATTATTGACTCAACCTAGATGCAATGAACCTAGACTACTAAAATGCATTTCCTAACTTAACCTACACTTACTAAAACTGTTAAAAGCTTGATGGACTGACAATGGTTGTCTAATCCTGAAGAAGTTGACAGCCTCCAACAATTAAAAAAATGTTTTTTCACCAAAATGATTTTTCACAAGGAAAACAGTTTTCAATAAAACATTGTTCTTTGAAATACACCAAAACCGAATTTCTTTTTTTTTTAACTAATCACTATCTAAACCAGACCTTAGCTGGATAAAACACAGTTTACACCTACTGTAAAAACAATAAACACATTCATAACATACATGTACTAAAACATTGAAATCGGCTAGACAAAATCTTGCCAATTTTCATGAATCAGCAAAAATAACACAAGCAACAAAATAAAATAACCCGACTCAATAAACTATATTGACTCGATCTTAGGACACAACAAAATTGACGATTTACAGATATAGGTTGCTAAAAAAAATCAGAAACTACAAATAAAAATTAGGTATGATTCGACACAACAAGGGTGACTCGATCTAACTAGAAGAAAGGGAACGAAGAAGACCAACCTCAAGGGCAATCCGACAAATGGAGGGGGAGAAAGAGTGGTTGATGGAGCTGGAAAATACGCCCACACATCCTTTGGTGGTCTGCACCGAGTTCCTTTACTGTTGTACTCATTCGGAAGCCGATCGAGAGAAGATTGGAGAAGAGATGAAGAAGATCGCTATGAGGGAAGAGCGCGACCACTCTGCATTGGTGTTGACGGCACACCACCGAAGTGAAGCACCCTTTTGATCCACAACACCTGCAAGAAAACCAGCAGCCAACCAAAGAAAAAAAACAAGAAAGGTGAAGAAATAAAGAAAAGAAGAGACGAAGAAGATGACACGCACAAAGGGGGGGCTTGTGAATGAGAGGGAGAGAGAGAAGAAAGAGGAGAAAGTGGCTTGGGCGGGTTTTTCAGAACATCCAAAAAACAATTGAACCCTAAAAAAATATAAGTATTTATACTTTAAACTATTGATTAATTCTAAAAACTACCTAATTAAAAAGTTAATTTTTAACTAAATGCTAACTAGTTGTTATTTGCAAGTAGGTGCCTAAATGCCTTAGAAAGAGGTGATTTTCAAAAAATATTATTGAAAAACTCATTGAATCACGTAGGTTTATGGATCTATAAAGTTTGGGTCCAGTCCAAGATCCAAACTTGAGCTCTTGGGTCGGAAATAGATCCAGTCTACCTCGAAAACCGATCTGAAATCTTAAAAATATAATATTTTTTTTGTTTTAACTCCGATTCGAGTGAAATTCGAACCGAGACCTCTTTGTACTTAAATACATCAATACATAGGTTATAAACCTTCAAATTACATGAAAATGCATGAATTATGTATAAAAATGATGTGCATTTCATGCATCATCAAGTACACCTAAATTAAATCCATGATTCCATTTCTGAACTTGAATGTTTGTGAAAACAAGAGTTGTCCCTGTTTTAATAGCTGACAGGATGTGATTATCTTTGTGGAATGTGGTGTTCACAAAGTTTCAACAATGTGTAGTCTGAAACATCTCACCATATAAAGTCAAAGCTAAACAATATGAAATAACGAGTACCATTGCACTTCAAGGTTCGTGGAGCTGTGTTAATCAACCTTTTGGCTCTCTTCGTGCAATTAAAGGAAACATTATGTTTATGTAACTCATTGAAGAAAACGGTTTCAAGTGATCCAAGGGTTTAGCTCAATTATACAGAATTATGAATGTCATTTGCACTAGTTGAGCTAATCAGCAATCTATAGGCCTGGTTCAAGTGATGAACAAGATTTCTAAAACTCTACAGCAAATTGTTAATCAACTATCAGATAAGTCAAGAGTGAAAGTCCCAACAGAAATATCATCAGCTGGTATGCGTCAGTGGGATACAACATTTTGTTACAAGTATGGAAAACCGCTTCCTTTCATGTCACTATGTGCTCAAGCAAATAGGCTAGATTTTATCATTATACAGACACTGACAACAACGTGGGTAAATCTAGGTTCAGACATGAGTTCTATTATCTAGCTTGGCGTTTCTTGCTGAGTAACTTGCTAATTTCTTGGTATGATGCTTCATCCAGGTGGTACATTTCGGTGGTGCACTTTTCCTAGGTTCAAACTGTGTGTGTGTGTAGTCTACTCTTGATAGTACCATTATCTAGCAATAAAACGTAGGTGTGAGTTTCATTTGGACAATCTGGCACCCAATGGATGTGTTCATCATAGTGCGTTTATTAGGAACCACATTTTGGATTGAGTGGTTTTGACGTAAAAACATTACTTTTGATCATGAAAAAGCTGCCTATATAATGACAATGAAATCAGACTCTCTCTCTCTCTCTCTCTCTCTCTCTCTCTCTCTCTCTCTCTCTCTCTATATATATATATATATATATATATATATATATATATATATATATATATATATACAACCGTTTATGGGTATAAATGCTTCGTTTTCTTCATTATTCTGATTGTTTTTCATGAACCTAACCATACAGATGTGATCTACATGTTTTTGTTTGTGGGAATCAGCTCTTAGATCGTCCAATCACAGCGTGTAGGCAGGTTTTTACAAGGCTTCAAATTCAAAAATCAGCAGCCTACAGTGTGTGATACTTTACCGGGTCATAAAATCATGATCCAAAAGCCGGTCCCCACTGTTTTAGAGATGCTGAATGTAATCATGTGGTCTGATTGGATAAAAAAAACATGCGCCATGGAGATCCAAAGGTGTTTGCACCTACAATACACACACATGCGCGGTTGGGAGCATCATCGAACTCCCAAAAGTTATGAAAACCGGACATTCGCAGCATCAGCCAAGTGTAGCATAAAAACGCGTGCACGCTGCTGATCTCAAGTGACATGCGCGTCTGATGTAACGTTGAACTATTTCTAGTTTGACATTACACCCTATATATATATATATATATATATATATATATATATATATATATATATATATGCTAATTCTGTTGGGATCTGACCGTCCGAATGAGCTGAAAATCATATGTACGGGTCATGTTGACCCAATCAGACCTCATGGATTCATCCAAATGCTAGGAACCAGTTTTTGGATCATGTGTTTTCCAAAAAAAACATGATTCTATGAGCTGAGAAAATATTGCACATTGTAGGCCATTGTTTTTTCACGGCTCATAAAATCAAGCCTACATGTTGTAATGGGACGACGATTTCCTCTAACCTAAACATGTAGATCATATCGGCAAGGTTAGTTTCATGAAAAACAACAAAAATTGAAAAAAATGAAAAGAAAAACTCATTTGTATGTAATAGCGACCTGAGCAAATGTTAACCTATATATATATATATATATATATATATATATATATATATATATATATATATATATATATATATATATATATATATAAAGGGATTGGTAGCTGCTCACACGTTAGGTGTGAAATGAACATGTAAAATGGGGTTTTCAGCCTTTTTCATTTTATTTTTAAATTCTGACCGTATAGATGTGATCTATGTACTTGATTTATAGGGATCAGCTTTTAAAACGTTCGATTCCGACACATGGGTGGGTTTTTATAAGGTTTGAAAAATCAATGGTCCAAAATCTTTGTAAAATTTTGAGGCTCCAAACATCATTTTTTCCATCAAAAACATGTGATCCAGGTGTGGATTCATAGTAAATAGACCATGCCCAACACATTTATAGGGCCCAAACTGCATAAAAAGCACCGGAGAAGCCGAAAAACCCATTTTGCATGTTTATTTCGCACCTAACGTGTGAGCAGCTACAATTTCTCCATATATATATATATATATATATATATATATATATATATATATATATATATATATATATATATATATATAGAGAGAGAGAGAGAGAGAGAGAGAGAGAGATTTGAAGCCCTTGAAGACCTGCTTATAAATTGCAAATGCATGATCCAAAACTTATTTCTTACTAAACAAACTATGTAGATCACATCTGTAAGGTTAGATCCACAAAAAAGTTGTAAACCTGGTGATTTCTACTAGATTGTATGTACAAACGACTAGCAAATATACATAAATTTGTATTGGTTAGTTTCAAGAATAGGCAAGCTGTTTGTTTCAATTTTGTAATTGGTTTTGACTAATTCTTCCATGTTTGTGATGAAATCTCAGGCAACTGCGATCAAAATCTGCAATAGAGTGTGCCAATGGGTGAGAGATGTAGAGAATGAAATTTTTTTATTGGGTGCAAGCCCCTTCTCTTGGTGATTGCATCAGGGTATGTACGCCTGATTGTATTCAAATTTATATAAAAAAAATGCAGTTTATTTGATTCTGTGTGCATGTGTGGGTGTGCATGCATGTAGTTAAGGTCATTGTGGCAAAATACCAGTAAATTGAGGTTGCTCGGCAAATTTTGTATCATTTGGCTACTCATGGTAATCTGGGTATCTACAGGTGACTTGCAACATAAATGTGAACTCTGTAGAACATTGAAGAAATTTAGAGATACTGAATGACAGGTTTCTAAACCATCTTTTTTTCAAATTCACTTCTGGGAGGGTTGTTGAATGAGAGAGAGAGAGAGAGCTCGGTTTCTGTTTCTTGTTCATTTTGTATTTTATCAAACATTGGATTGCCCAGAGTTATTTCTCAACTTGCCAGGAGTAGCCATTGAATTCCAATCCAAGGATTGGAACTTTTGGTCAGGCTGTTGTCTAATGTGAGCAAGCTCGGAATCAAGAGAATTTATATCGTTTAAACAAAAGAGCTAACAAATGGGAATTCTAGGATACTTTTCTCATACGAACTTTTAGTTGGAAAGAGCAAAATCATAAAGAAAGAAAAAAATTGAAGAATTGGAAGAGACAAAAACAGAAGGGTTAGAACTTATAGCAGTTTCTCTTAGAGTATATGATGGCTTAGAAAAAGGAATATAAGATATACTAATTTTAAAGTTCATCACAAGACATAAAAATTGTTAGAAAGACAAATCACTGCCCGGTATGATCATTTTAACATTGATAACAAAAGCTACAATTTTTTTTTGTTCAATAATCAAGCTGGGGTTAGGCAAACCCCTACCAGGACATATCACCAGAAAATATTTAGAGTTGCAAGAATTTGCAGGTTTTCTTTGGAAGGGTGCCAGTAAGGGGACTTGTTGTTCCAGTTACAAAGCCAAGATGTGCATGCCAATTTGGCAAGAGTATAGTGTTAGCATTACCTAAAACAACATACACAGAAAGCGTACTTGCAAGTGTATCTGTTGATGCCAGAGAGTGTGCGTGCGGGTGTTCGGTGTTCTCCTCATCCGGTCGACGCGCACGATGAGCCCAGGCCTTAGGTCGACGGTAAGCAGGACCCTATACAACGTAAACCCGAATGTGGAATTTGGGTAGGCTATTGCCATGAATCGCTCATTATCTTCGTAGCAGCCAACCCCCTTATATAATGGGGAAAGAGGCACGGGAAGTATTAGTCCATGCATAGTGGTATTTGCATAATCTTATCATGAATATGATTATATCGCTCATGCTTTCGTGCATAATTACACAATTATTATTTCATACTAGCATTCAATATGGTCATGTCAAACACATCAATTTATGCAACATTCATTCACACAAATGCATGATCAAACATGTACCTGCAATAATCACACTTCATATTTTGCTATCTAAAATCATGATGAGCATGATCTTCAAACTATGATAAGAAAATCACTTTTATTCCTATACATTCAAATTATGCTCAGCATGATCTCTAAACTACAATTACAACAGTCTTAGATATTCATAACTAAGTGGTGTGTGTGAGAAGGAAAGTGTTGCATACAATAAAAATAAATTTATTGGGTAATGCATTTGCACCACGGGCATTTATCCGATTTGCATTTCGTATTGCATTGCATTCAATGCACATTGACTTATAGTTGTTTTGATACTTAGCATAAGTATCACATTTTTAGTATATCCTGCACTCAAATTAGTTAAAAATATAGGCAACCATAGCACCCCTAGATATCTACAACTACGTGTGGTGTGTGTGCATAACTTATATTTGCAATTCAGTGAAGTATTTAGCACAAAAACAGCATGCTTATGCAATTAGTGCCTAAACATGCTCTCTATAATTTGAGTTAATTAAGGAAACTTACTTTAATAATGTGAAGAATAACAAATCAAAACCCAAAAGACCAAGGGGTTTCAAAATCTACAAAGACTGCTCAAGCAACGATGCACTGAACACTTGATACGCAGTCGAAAATGCCAAAAGCTCTAAAAATATGAAATCTCCAAAAATCTGGAAAGATAGGGTGAACCACCAATAAATATTAATTGTTGAGCAGAAAATGTTGCATACACCAACATCTTCAGCTCACCAAATTTGGTGACTGCAAAACATAGATTAAATATTTTAAATAGTACTTTTGATTAAAATAACCAAAATGCTCTTGGTTAAAAATTAAGATTTTTAACTTACTAAATTCATCTAGTAAATTCCAAAATTTAATGATATTGCATCAATATTTTACAAAACTCTTAAAAACATATTTTTTATCAGAAGTAATATAATTGATTGTTAAATATCTAAAATAGTTTTAAAAATATCAATTTTACCCTTGTTAGCCAGAAATGAGTAATTGAGCATTTAAACACCAATAAATGATATTTAAATGATAGAAAAACATTTCTAACTCAAAGATAAAGATAAATTATTTATTTATTAAAAATTTATCCAAATTTTATAGGTTTTACAGTAGTGGAGAGGGGTTATAGTAGTTTGTCATTCACACATGGCTTAATAAGCGAAGAAATAGGTGGGAGTTTCAAGAAACTCCAATAGCCCCTTCTTTGATTATTTATTTTTTTTTCCACATGCTTTGTAATTTTTCCTCATTCACGTGAATGGGGGTGTTTGTTCATCCCACCTTTGTTAGCCATTGTAACCCCTTCATTTACCACGGCCACCATTCTATATAAAATGTTTTTGGCTTTATTAAACCACTTTCTTATCTTTTTTTTCTTTTCTTTGATTCAAGTGGGGTCCACTTAAGAGAACGGCCCCTCCTCTCTTTAACATCCATTCTTTCTCTCTTTTTTTTCATGCATGTATTTATTCTTGTTTCTATACCTAGATAATTTATTTCAATGCTTTAAATTTTATTCTATGTATGTAATCATTTTATAAGATCCATATTAAATATTATATCTAGTATTACTTCTATTTTAATTTATCCCAATAAAGTTTGGATCCATGTTAGATCCAGTCCTATGTACATTGATCCATACACATACCGAAATCAAATTGGATTTCAAATCTTGGGATCCAGATCCAATTTGGATCCTTTCGTGATCTGAAACCAATTGCCAAAATCCATCCCATATATATATATATATATATATATTATTCAAGCCTCGATTTTACCTATGAACTAGATCCAGGTATTGGATCCGTTTTTCATAAATAGCGGATTTTGGATCTTTTTGGTATTGGGCCAAGATCCAAATCCCAGTAGTTTTGAATCCATGAAATTAAATTTTTAAATTCCTTATAAATCTTTTAGTTTATGTTAACCTTTCACAATTTATTTTCAAAACACTTAAAAATTTCCTCAAAAATTTGTGGGTCTTACACTCGTTCTCCTAGTAAGCAGCTACCAACTGAGTGAACTTGAGATCATTCATCTGTTTTTCTATGATTTGCTCCACAATCTCAGTCATTATTGCTATATTGGCTAATCAGATTTTACCATTTTCAAATCCAAAGGGTCTCTACTCAATGAGATCCTTTGTCAAATTCCATAGACTTGCTAAAACTTCTCTTGCCTTGCAGCTAAGAGTTTGCTACGACGTTCACCTTCCCTAGGTGGTAGGAGATCGTGAACTCATAATCCTTTATTAATTCAAGTCATCTTCTCTACCTCATATTCAACTCCTTCTGCACAAATAGGTACTTAAGGCTCTTATGGTCTATATAAACCTCGAATTGCTTACCATGCAGGTAATGCCTCCAAATCTTCAAGGCAAAGACCATTACTGCTAATTTTAGGTCATGAGCAGGATAGTTCCTCTCTTAAACTTTCAACTAACGAGATACATAAGCAATGATTTTTTTATGTTACATTAACACACACCTAAGACTCGTGCTTGAGACGTTTGTACACACAATGAACTCGCCTTGTCCTGATGGTAGGGTCAATACTAGCATAGATGTGAGCTTCTGCTTTTACAACTGGAAGCTCTCCTCACACTTGGCATCCCAAATAAATTTCACTCTCTTACAAAAGAGCTTGGTCATTGGCAGCTCAATACATGAAAAATCCTAAATAAAATGCCTATAGTAGTTTGCCAATCAAAGAAAATTATGGATCTTACTAACATTTTTGGGTTGACACCAATCTAACACAACCTCCACCTAATAGAAAAATCCAAGATTCACTTTTAAGGATCGAAAAATGTCATACAGATATCTATCGATTTATAAAAAGAATTTTCTCACCTTAGAAAGATCTACGAAAACTCCGTCCTTCGATATCATATGACCCAAAAATTAAGCCTTCTTGGGCCAAAATTCACACTTAGAGAACTTCATATAAAGCTCGTGTTCTCTTAGGATCCCTAAAACGATCCTCAAGTGTGCCTCGTGTTCTTCCACACTCTCAGAATATATCAAGATATCATCTATGAAGACAATTACGAACTGGTCTAAGTACAATTTGAAGATTTTCTTCATGAGATCCATGAATTCTATTGGAGTATTTGTGAGTTCGAATGGCATGACCATGAACTCGTAATGTCAGTATCGCTTTTTGAACATCGTATTAGGGATGTCTTCATCCCTAACCCTGAGCTGATGATAGCCTAATCTTAGGTCGATCTTGGAAAACACCTTTAATACAATCATACAACTTGAGTTAAAATCTCTATCTTAATGATTCTTTTTCTTTCCTAAGGAATAAACTAAGAAAAATCAAATTCAAAAGTTTTAATTCAAAATTTGCCTTAGCCTTTTATAGTTAATCAAATAAATCCTCAATTCGTAGCAAAGGGTATTTATTCTTGATCATGGCTTGGTTCAGCATTTTATAATTGATGCAAAGCCACATAGAACTGTTCATTTTGACAAACGGGACTAGTGCTCCTCATGGTGACACACTCGATCAAATAAATCTTTTATCTGTCAATTCTTGCAATTGCTTCTTGAGCTCCTCTAACTCAGCTTTAAAGATTGGAGTCATCTCAGGTACCAACTCTATAGCGAAGTCCACTTCACGAGAAGGTGGTAAACCCGATAAATCTTTGAGAAACACATCCTCGAACTCATTCACCATATCCAGGTCTCGAACCAAATTGAGAGACTTTGATTCTACTAGTAAAACACTGACCAAGAATGTCTCACATCCACACTCAATCAGACATTGAGCCCTTAACACTGAAAGCAACTTTGCCTTTTTTATCGGTTTACTCACTCTATATTCTAAAATTGGTTGATTTGGGTGAACAAAATATATTTGTCTCTCACGACACTCCATAAAAGCATAGTACTTGTATAGCCAATTCATTCCCAGAATAATATCATAACTGATCATATCCAGAATGATCAGGTTTCTTTATAGGTTCTACCCCATAATTAACACCTTCACATCTAACAAGTAATTATGAGCAGTGGTCCTATCGCTCGTGGGTGCAACAAAGTAATATAAGGTAGATCTAACATAGCAGCAAAACATGTAGCAACAAAAGAATATATAGCACCTGTATTGAAAAGTACTCTAGCACTATAGCCTGCGATAGGAATGGTACCTTCAATGGCATCGGCGTCCTTCTCCAGCTCGGCTACTGTAGTAGCATAGACACGACCCATTGTCTTCCTTTATACCCGAGGCTAATGCAAATGTTGCTGCAGATGTTGTTGGTCTTCAGTTATATGCTTCTCCCCCAATGTTCTTCCTCTAAGGGCACTCTCGAATGAAGTGACCCATCTGCTCACACTATAAGCAAGCACCGGTGTCCCGCAGATAGGACTTCCCTTCATGGGTCTGATGACACTTTGGGCATCGAGTGTCCTTCTGCAGTTGGTGCCTCTTGGCTAGTGGCATGAATTTCTTTCCATTGGATCTCTTCTTGTCGACGTTCTTCTGGCTGCTAGACTGCTGATATCCTGACTTTTTTCACAAGGTCTTTTGGCTCTCGAACCAATCATCCTCCAGAAGGGTAACTACTTCAATGACTTTATCCAAGGTCTTTGGTCCATGTGTGAAATCATTCATTCGCAAGGCCAGCTTTAACCCACGGGCAAATTTCATGGTTTATTCATGTTTCGTCGTGTAAAGGTTGGGACAATACCATTCCAAGTTGTGATATCGAGTGAAGTACTTCACCAAGGTCCTCTTCTATTACAGTTCTAAGAATTTTTGTATCTTCTTAATTTGGGTGTGCTTCAAAAAGTATGTTGCATCGAACACTTCCAGAAAGTGATCCCAAGTCACTGACCCATCTTAGAACTTCACAGTATGGGTGGTCTCCCACCACTTCTTCGCCTGATCTGTCAGTCGATACATCCCATAATCAACCTTCAGATCCTCAAAAACTTTTAAAAGTTGAAAGATGTGTTTGATCTCTCAATCCCAATTTTCTATAACCTTTGGATTTGCCTTCCTTGCGAAGGCCGATGACACCATCTCCATGAACTTTTTATAGGTTATACCACCCCCTGTGTTATGCCTATCTTGGGCAACCTATTGTAAATTCATCCCCATTTCCTGCATTATGGCCACCTGTAGTTTAACAAGCCCCCTGTGAGATTGTTCAGCATGTCTATAACATTATTGTACCTATTCTACCATGTCATCTATTCGAAAATATGAATCATAGTGAGTTCCTAAGCATGTTACAGGTTCTTCTATATCAACCCATCGTGTAATGCTCCTAACATGTTACTGGTTCCCAATTACACAAAAGGTTTATCAAATAACGATTCAAACAAGGCAAATTACACTAGCCTAAATAAGCTAGAACATACTTACTGTGATGTCGGACCGTTGGGTATGTCAAAATCATCATACTCTTCCCTTAGGCTCATTGGGCTCTAAAACCAAAGTTATAACGCCCAAAATTAATATCAAAAAAATTTAGAGAAAAATTTTTTTAACCAGCTAAAGTACTATACAAGCCATATACAAACCTATTAAACTTGGGTGGGTTACAATCAAACCACAACACACATACATGATTGAAATAGAGGTTTAATCAAAACCATTCATTAAAAAAATATTTAATAGTTAATTAAATCAAAGTCTTAACAAAACATTAATATTTAAAATGCTTGTCCAAGAGCCAAAAACCAAGAGTCATAGATTCAAAACTAGAGTTATGACGACCATCTTGCCACCACCCGGAGCATACCGCATCACTAGCTTAATCATTGCATAAAAAATGGTAAAAGTGGGGATTCAAATCATGCCTCAGTAGGTAACACTCTACCATATAAACAAGGAAAAAAATTTAAGAATATAAAACATGCAATTGGTTTATTAATCAAGCATATATCACAGATCCAAATTGCATTCGAAAACAAATGAGCACATAGGTAAATACACAACATTAACTTACTCTTTAACATTGTACCTGCATTCAAACTCGTTAGTAATCATGATCATGCACCCTTGCATAAATTCATTTCATGCACTTCAATATGAAACATGTGAACCTCATTTCTAATGAATTGTTTCGTGTTTCTCCTCCAATAGAAGCACATTCTCAAGGACTTCAACCTTGATTCAACCAATCCAATAGGGTGTTCATTATGCTATGATTTTATTATCTCAAAGGACTTGAAAAAATATACAAACACCCACTGAGTCAGTCCACAATCGAGAGACACACCAGTGGTTAAGGGAATCAACTCTTACTCTACAGATTCATTAAACTACCTACATAGGCCTTATCAGGTAGTCCTGGTTCACTATGCCAAAGATGGAGAACCAGGGAGATGCCTCGCTCTCCAAAATAACCATCTCTTTCATCGGGCGTGTGTACCGCCTACCCTCTCTAAGATAGACTATAATTTGAATGACTTGATATTAATTAACTAGTCTTACCAGACAACTCAAGTGCCTCTACACTAGGGAACCTTAGCCCAAGCTTCGCTTGGGACGCTATACAAAACAACACAAAATAGACATCAACCCATTCAAACCAAGCTCTCGATAACATATCCCCTCGAGCCCAGACTCGAGGTAACATGCTCCCTTTGAGAATACCTTTAAGATACGCCTCCTCTGAGGCTCAAGTATGTATGAGTGTGTTGTAGCCTAGTTTGTTCACATGGTACATACCAATACTATAATGGTTCCACAGAACCCAATCTCACTCCTAAGCTATGTGCTCGAACATGACCTGTAGCACATCCAACATACTACTCACACACACCTAACACCATGCATGATGCCAATGCCCATAGCAAAGACCATATATGCAAAACTCATGCAAATTTATCATCATATATGGTTCATCTCATTATGATACATCGCATCAAGTAAGCATGGTATTCATCATAACCATCATTCATAAACATTTATCATGCTAGCATATGACAATTGCATATACTTTTCATATTGTACACGAATTTGCACATTCATAACTTTCATGCAAGCATGACATGTATCACACATCTTAGGTTCACAATCTATGTATAAAAAGTGCATATAACGAATTTTACCCTTCTATCCGAGTCTCTACCATACTACACACAAAGCTCTCTAGGACTTCCAAACATTCTATGTGACACCTACATGTGTTCCCTAACATCTTCAAGTGATGGATCCAAAAAATCTACCATATTTTTACTAGAGTCATTTTTTGGACCAAAACTATTTTTTCTGTCAACCAACACAGGTGCAAAATGTTGCTTCCAAAAGAAGCAGTGATTCAGAAGCCTTCTTTAAGGTTTATAATTTTATCCATTTTTTATAAGATAACCTTACATATTAGATTTCATAAAATCTATTTTTACAGCCAAACTCTATACCTTGAATTTTTAACATTTTTTAAAATAGACCCTTGTGGCAAAAACCAGAATTTTATCAACTTGAATGAAGTTTTGGAACTTATAGACAAGAGTTCTTATTTAATTATTTTTCATGGGTTCTACTTGATCAAAAATTGATAAACTGATTTACTGGAATTTTCACTGCAACAACTATCAGATTTAGTTCTGCACACAAGCCAAGTTTTATGGCTCCTATTGCAGAAGCTAAACCCTCAAACAAAGGACTTTTTGACCAATCCCTATTGACTGGGACATCGTGCACATGTCTACACAACCCTCGTAAAAGGGTTTTGTTAGAAACCAAATCATTTGAGTGTTATAATTTTGGTACTGTGTGATCATTGCAAAAAAAATTCTTCTTTTTAGGGAAGAGAAACTCTCGCAAGGTCCACTTGACCTTTTGGAAAAAGATTTTTGAAAATAACTCACCTCTGTTTTGAAATTTACAAGAAAATGGGGAGATGAGGCTCGCTCATTGGTACGAGGTTCAATCGTTCCTAACGCTTTTACCAAGGGTAATTGAACCAAGGATCGAATTTAAGCCTTTGTTTTGCCTAAATTTGCCTAAGAAATTATTCTAAGTCTTAAATACACATAGAATCATGTTTGTGCTATGATTTTTAAAGTTTATTTTTTTGAAATGTAATGCATGCTTTTAAAAAATTGCTTTGATTTGAAAAAGTGTTTGGAAAATATTTCAGAATTGAAGGTCCAAGTGATTTTGAAGTTCATTTGAAAATAAGCTCTTTTTTTTTAAAAATGGTTTGAAAAATATTTTGAGATCAATTTAAGATCAATTTGAGATCATTTTGAAAATCACTAAGAATTATTAAAACTTGTAATTGATTTGAACCTGAGATCGAAATTGAAAGTGAAATTTGAAGTTTGAACTGGAAAATGAGATTGAAAATTGAAAGATTGAATTTGAAAATGAAAATTAAAATCGAAAAGTTGAAATTAAAACTGAAATCTGATTTAAAAATTGACATTTGAAATTGAAATCAAAGATGAAATTAAATTAAAAAATTTCAATTGCAATTTGAAATTTGAAATTTGAAATTTGAAATTTGAAATTTGAAATTTGAAATTTGAAATTTGAAATTTGAAATTTGAAATTTGAAATTTGAAATTTGAAATTTGAAATTTGAAATTTGAAATTTGAAATTTGAAATTTGAAATTTGAAATATGAAATATGAAATATGAAATTTAAATTGAATTCATTTTAAAGTTTGAAAATTGAAAATTGAATTTAGAATTTAAATTGAAATTGAAACTTTATTTTGAAATTTTGAATTTGAGAACTGGATTTGAAATTGAAACTCAAATTAAAAATTGAAATTGTCTTGAAAATAACTTGAGAATTACTTGGAAAATGTTTTGAGATTGAAAATAAAAATTGAAATTAAAATCAAAATTGAAGTTTAAAATTGAATTTGTTTTGAAATTTAAAATTTGAAATTGAAAATCGAAATCGGGATTTGAAATTGAAATTAGAATTGGAATTGGAATTGGAATTGAAATTGAAATTGGAATTGGAATTTGAACTTTGAAATTGAAACCAGAATTGAAATTGGAATTTGAAAATTAAACTTTGAATTTGGAATTGAAATGAAATTTGAAATTGAACTTTGAATTTGAAATCAGAATTAAAATTGGAATTTAAAATTAAAATTGAAGATTGAAATTGAAATAGAAATTGAAGTTAAGATTGAAATTGCTTTGAATTTTGAAATTGAATTGAAAATTACTTGGAAAATATTTCAAAAATGATTAAAAATAAACTTAGAAATCACTTGAAAAATGTTTTTCAAATTGATGTTATTTTGAAAAATGGAAAATAATGATGCAACTCTATCCTAAATAATGAATGCATTATTTTATAAAGAATTTTTTTTGAGGGAATTTTATTGGAAATTATTTGAAATTTGAAAGAGAATTTTGTGCCTTTATAGAATTAGAACAAGATTAATTTTTTTTATATCCATGACTATGGCTACAAATATACTTCAAATTAATCTTTATTTTGAATTATAATAAAGAAATAAAATAAATAAATTTTGAAATATGATGATTTTTTCAAATGACCAAAGATTGTAGGTCAAGTTTTTCTATAACAAAGAATAATAATTCTAAATATTATTTGTATTCTAACTATGGCCATAAATATGAATTTTACTTAGTTTTATTATCTTTTATTAAAGTAGTGCACGTGTCATTCATGCTTCACCATGGTGTAATTGAAATAAAAATAAAAATAAAACAATTTAATCATAAAACTTTGAAATTAAATTATATGCTCATTCATTCTTAAACTAAGCATAAAAGTAAAATTCTCATTAATTATTTAACTATAACCCTTGAATTAATACATCAATTTATGAAATAACAAAATAAAAGAGAAATTCCTGCAAAATTAGCAAACTAGTTAGGAATAAATACAGGCTTTTTATGGATTTTCCTTCAATTATTAGAAAATTGAAGACAAATAGCCAAAATTAGCCTTTTATGCCCCAAAAATCAAGAAAAATTAAATAAAATAAATGCAAATGATGCATGACTTTGCAAAACATTTAAAAATGATGTTTTGAAAATCCAAATTTCGAAATTGAGTTTTGAAATATATAAATTCACCTTAAATTTTGAATTTAAAATAAATTTAACTTTGAAATTGAAGATTTTATAAAATTGACATTGAAAATTATTGAAAATAAAGGCAAATGAACTCCAAAACTAATTAAAAAGAAGCTAAGGAATTCTAAGTAGATAAAAAACAAATTTTATTTGTGAAATATACTAATTACATTTGAAAATTAGATTTTAAAATATTAAAATGCTTAATTTAACTTCATTTTAACAAAGACAATGTTTTTTTATAAAATCGGTTTTAAAAAATACGATGAATGAAGGGTAAAATGACCATAGAATTTTATAAAAATTGATAATAAGACTCCTAACAATTTTAGTAAAACCTTTGAATGGAAATTTTAAGAAACATTTGGAGAAAAACTCGAATTAGGGTCTTTTTATCTAATTAAAATAGGAATTTGCAGAATCAGGATTTATAAGCAGATCTGTCAAAGAATTTTGGGTGAATGAAGGTTTAATACAACTCAAATTAAGCTCTAAATGCATCCATAGATTCGGAACTCATCAAAAAATCATTTCCATTTTACAGAACTTCAAAATCATTTTTAGAACTTGAGATATGAATGCAATATCAGAGCATTAATTTTAGGATTAGGAAATTAGATTTTTGCAAACAAGATTTTGTAATTTGAATGTTTCAGAGTCTAAACCGACTCAATTTACAGCAAATTTGTGGGTGAAGTTGTTCAACACAATAAAAAAACAACTCCAATTTACATATATGAAAAATCAATCCTGGTTTGGAAATGGTGACTTCAGAAATTCATTGTTCCATCTTAGGAAATGGACCTATTACGGAACTTGAAGTTCTGTAATCAGTCCTGGTTTTTAGCAAAATTTGAATATCAAATTAGCATTAAAGTTTATAAAAATTGATTAAAATAAATTAAACACAAAATGAAATAAAACCCTTTTTACAGATTTTGAAAATGATTTTTCATTAGAGAGAGCTAATCTAAACAAAATGAGATAAGATCTAAGTAATACTTAATGAGCCAAAATGATAGGGTTCTGATTTTTTATCATAATCAAATATGAAATGTCTATAAAAATTGCTAAACATTTGTAGAGGTAAACTAGATATGCAGAGGAAGAAGATCTAATTTATAAATCTAGAAAATGATCTCCCATTAGGGAGATCTGATCAAGCAAGTTGGTTCAAAACCTGTGTAAAGTCTGTCAAAGAAAAATGATAGGGTTCTGGTTTTTTATCTGAATGCAATATGAAAATACAATAAAAATTTATGAAAATTGGCATGCATATACTAGACATTTTAAGTAAAAAATTCCTTTTTATAGATTTTGAAAATGATCTTCCATTGGGGATATATGAATGCAACAAGTCGATCATGGGTCTGAGCAACGCCTGTGATTACAAATAGGCAGGGTTTCGACCTAAAATGCAAAAGAAATAGAAATCGATCATAAAAATTGCTAAACTTTTGCATGGATAAACTACACATGTAGATGAAGAAAATATTTTTCACAAATCTAAAAAATAATCTCTAATTAGGGAGATATAACTCTGACAAAATGGGTTAAAAAATTAGCAATTAAAATGACACAGTATAACAGGGTTGTGGTTTTCGAACAAACTCACTTATGAAATGACCATAGAAATTGATAAAAATTGGCATGAAAAATTTAGATTTAATGTCGGAGATACAATTTTTTACAGATCAAAGAGATCATCTCTAATTAGGGATAAATCACTTCAAAAAGTCTGGTTTGATTCAGGGACAAATCGAACAGTGCAAAATAACAGGTCTCGAATCCTGATTTTTAAGTGGGTCAAACGACCTCAGAATAGAATGAATTTTGGTGGAGATCCCAAAAACACATGACGAAAAAATGCAGTAAAAAATCAGATTAAAATGTCATATAATTATATAAAAATTGATGAATCTAAAATGGGGCTAGAATTAAAAATATCATCTAAACATGATTAAATAGAATAGAACCTCATTAATGAATTGATCCAATTATCAAGAACGAGATCTATCATTTTAGATCATGAATGATGATCAAAATGATGCAAAAACAAAATTAAAACCTCTAAAAACAAAAATTGAAAGCATTGGAGCATAAATTGAAATTGATATTGCCAATTGAAAAGAAATTTGATCTATAGAAGATCAAATTCCATAATTCTAATAGCTTTTTAAAAGAAATAGAAATTACATAAAATATTTAATTGATAAAAATAAAGAAAAATTAAAATTAGAGGAGAGACTTACCTTGAAGAAGAGGAGGAGGGGCTGGAACTCTCCAGGAGTTGGCGCCACTTCAAGAGGGAATGAGAGAGAGAGGGAGAGAGAATTCCAACTTTCAAGGAAATTCTCTCTAATTTTTTAAGTTATGAAAATAGACACCCCTAAGGAGTCTATTTATAGATTGAGTGAGGGGCACTTTGGAAATGAAAAGTTAGATATTTTATTAGGCATAGGGATGATGTGGCATCCATGGAGCACACATGCCCCCCCCCCCCCCCATGTGGGCATTTTTCAAATTCCCAAATGGGCAAAGAGGGTAGTTTATGAAAAATCTCACACATGGCACCACTTTGCAAGTGGGTGCTCATGTGGGTTTTTAAAAGTAAAAGGGCGGCTTAAAATGAACTTTAAAAATAAAGAATTTTTAACAAAGAAAAAAAAAGGTTTTGAAATGAAATGGATTTTAAATTGAAAATGCTAAGTGGCGCCCTTTTTTAGATGAAGATATTTTTTATTTTAAAACTAAAAATGAGAAATTTGAAAATAAAAGGGAAATAAAATGGTGGAAAATAAAAGAGACTTTGGAAATTAAAGATAATGGATCTCAATTGGACCTAAGATCCATTTGAAATTTTTTGAAATCCAAATTGAATTGAAACTAGATCTAGATTGAATTTTGAAATATTTTGTAAAAACATGGAATTTGGACTTGAAATTCAAGGATTATTTTCTAAATTGGGATAAAATATTGGATTTTGAATTTTGGATCTAAATCCATTTTGATATTTGAAATCCAAATGGAGTTAAAAATTGGATCTAGATTGATTTTTGAAAGTTGTTCTCAAAACATTGGATTTGAATTTTGAAATGCAAGGATTTGGTTTTGAAAATTAGATAGAAATTGGGTTTTGAATCTATATCTAGATCCATTTTGGTTTTTGAAATCCAAATCAAAGTTTAAAAGTGGATCCAGCTTTGAAATATCAATTTTTGAAAGAAGGAGAATATTGGATTTATTTTGAAATAAAATGATTAATTTTTTAAATTAAATTTTAAAAGGGGTCTAGATCTGAGGTTTTGAAAAGGATTGGATATGGATCTCGAAGGAAGATAAAAATGAAGAAAATGAATCCAAACGATGATTGGATCCAGGATACAATTAGAAAATGGAAAATCTAGGCCTAAAATAGAAAATGGACATCAAATCCCACATTGGATCCAGTATCCAATTTGAAAATATGGATTGGGTCTCAGATATTGATAGAATATCAGATACAGAAATCGATCTGAGTCTATATTTGGGACTTGTCCCAGTTTGAAAATTGGTAGAAACGATGTTTGGAAGAAATTTTTATTTTTTTGGTTTTTGCCCTATAGGGGTAGAAAACACGGTATTGAACTAGTCTAAACTAATTTGAACTAGAAAGGATTGAAATGAACTAAATTGGAAGTTATTTATACTTAGGTGAACTAAATCTGGCGCTAAAACAGTAGCTCAACTTATTGGGGTTAGCTCAATTTTGACTGAATTGAGCTAAAATAAAGGTCCCAGGATATGAAAAATGATTTTGAACTAGAATTGGACCATTCAAACTTCTGATGAACTCATATTAGACTCACAGAGATGGGATCTAATGGAATTGACTTAGGGATAGTTTGGTTAAAATTCAAGCTAAAATGAGCTCATTTTGCTTGAAATGAACTAATTTTAGCCAGAATGAACTGACACAACTCATTGTGAGCTCAATGGAGCTAGAAATGACTGATATTCTAACTTTTCTGAACTTAAAACAAGTTTGGCTAAGTTTGACTGACGAAGGGTTAAGGGTGACTCAGGGGTAAAATGGTGATTATATTGACAAAATGGGGGTAAACTGACCTCTAGACTAGGGTAAACCTATAGGTGAGACTCTATATCGTCCAACGGGGGGTTGGCATCTGTGAAATGAGGATGTCTGAAATGGACCTAAAAAATTTGAGGTGTTTACATACCGACATCATTCAGTTAGAAAAATACAAACAACGTGTAACCAATTTCCAGATTTCATCTTATACATGAAAACATATATACAAATACATATATCATGGGTTTTTATGCATGGTACACACATAATCAAGCAAGCATGATGTTGTAACATGGAAAAAATCAATACATACATTACATCGTAACTCAATACAAGTTTTTGCCAAGATCTCAGACTATATCTTTTAAAAAATATATATTTTTATTCACAAATATAGGATTTAATAAAACCATTTTTTTAGATCTATTAAACCCTCATTCGCATTATCTTTGACATCATTCATTCATCTAAACATGTACATATATCAGTAAATATAAATATTCAAAACTGATTTGCATCTAATCTACAAGACTACATGATTTTCCAAAACCATTTTTAATAAATCCCTGAAATAAATCTTAGTTTTCAAAAAAATCATATTTTTTGAAACTCTTAGATATGCGGCATGTCAATTACAAATATTTAGAACCTCTCTCATGCTGGTTCTATGGCTAATCCACCATAGATCACCATAAAATTCAATATTTCATTCTCTACATACCCAAAACTCTTTTTTGAGCCTATACAATAGAGGTACCTACCTCAATAATGTTTCTAAACAATTTGCAAGCCTTCTTCTTATGATATAACACCTTGTAGCAGCTCTAATGGTTGTTGGACCTTCCTCCAAAGCTTGAAGAAGAAGAGAGGCTAAGGGAGAGAGAGAAATATGGAAATTAGAGAGAGATGGTTCACACAATCATGTGAAGAGGTCCCTCTCTTATTTTATATACAAACCCTAGGGTCCTAGCTAAGTCTCCTCAAATTTTAGCCCTTGATCTAAATCTTGACCCCTTGATCTTTTGACACCTTACTATTGACATCCTAATTTCATTTCATATGGGTTGGGTGTGCCACATGTCACAACCACAACCAATGCTACATGAAGGAGACCTCACTCAAAACATGTGGAATTCCTTGCTATTTTAAAATCCCTAAGGCATTAACTTATTCTATCCTTGACTTATTTAAACTCCTCTTCTTAGTAGGTCTCTCTCTCAAAACCTGTGGGAGGGAGTTGATTCTAAAACTTCACCCTTGTCAAGTCCCAAGTTAGGTATGACATTTTTCTAATTGAGCCGCTTTGTTTAGGTAGGATTCCTAGCTAATCTAGTTAGTTAGGCTTTTTATTATATTTAATTAATTTAGCTAATTAATTATTTGAGTATAGCAAGTTTTGGGGGACGTCCCACCACACTGGACTCCGTCACTGCATAACTCCAACTTTAATTCCATATGGATCTAAAAAGAAAATCTGATTTAATAACCAAGAAAAATCCTAATTAATTCCCAAAAAAGTCCCAAATTAATTTAATTAATTTAAACAAGAATATCAAATTAATTTCAACATTAATTCAAGATTAATCAAGAATCGAATTCAAACCATAAATGCACATAAATTTCATATTTATTTTATTTATAAACTTCTAAGTTACATGAAATCAACCCTGACTTAAACTCAAATTTTATTTTAACCTTTATTTAAAATTTCAATTAACTTGGAATTCAATTTCAAGTTAATATACATAACTAATTCTAACTCGAATGCATATTTAAATAAAATGAATCCATGTCCAAGTCCAAAGTGGATCTTAGATCCATCTGTGACCCAAAACCAAATACCAGATCTAATTTGATTTGATTGGTTCCAAATCCAGAAATTAACATTTATTTATAATTGTATTCAAAAATTAATCTGATAAAATTTGTAGGTATTACAGGAATGGATACCAAATTTTGTCTCATGGATGGCACAAACAATACATCAGTTAACATGACATTGGTGCTTAAAACATTAATTTCATATGATCCAACACTTAAAACATCATTATAGGTGTTGTTGCCCATGTAAACTTGGTGCTCTCCAGGTTTGTATTCTTTCATCTTGATTGCCCCTTCTTTGTTTTTAGCAAATGCCTTGTTGCTCCTGAATCCATCCACCATCCAGTCAATTCCTAATCATCAAACAGGCATTGTGATATCACGCAAAGAACATCTTTCTCCTCATTGTGTATGTCATTGCCATTGTTATTATTGTTGTTGAATCTATTCTTGTGGGTACAATAGTTCCTTTTGGTGTGTTCATGTTTGCCACAATTATAGCACTTAATATAAGAAGAGGATATCTATGATTTGCGAAATATTGAACCTTTTTTATTGAATTTACCAAATTTATTATTTGATTTCCTTTTAAATTATGGGTGTTTATAGAGACTGCGACTACTGTTGGGAGCATCCTTAGCAACTAGCAATTCATTATGCTTGTGTTTATTCATGTGTTCTTGTTCTATAGCTAGTTGTATAGGCAATTGGACTATTCCATTTGAGATGAGCTCAATCTCATGGCTATGGTTACCATTTTTCATAAAGTAGGTAAGTTGTTAAGGATTGTGGAGATTTTCATGCAATCTACGATCACATTTCTCATAGTTGCAAGGTCATTAGCCATAACTAACATATTGTTCACATGATTTACCGCATTGTCTTCTTTATTCATTTTGCATGAATTATATTTTTCAAGAAGCAATTGTATATTTGTTTCAGAGATCATGTTATATTTCAAAGTAATTGCCTCAAATATTTTCACTATAGTTGGGTAGTATTTAAAAACCCTAAGAAGATTATCCTCCATGTAAGTAAGCATGATAGTTTTAGTAAGCTTATCATCCTTTTTGTATTTTTCATATTTCTTTTTATCTTCCTAAGATGCCTTGTCACCTGGATTTTTCATTTCATTTTCTAAGACATGTTCAATTCCTTCCAAGGATAACACAAGTGAGATCCTCATTTTTCATAGATAAAAATTCATTCTATTGAGTTTGTCAGTTTTAGCTAACTTACTGGCATAAATTTTGCTAATCATTATTCTAAATATTATCAAATTTTGCTAAATATGAGAGTTTGAGGTCCAATTTCCGCACAAGAAAATAAACACATCATAATTTATGATCATTTCCATCACCAAACAATAAATCAAAATTTTTAACACTCTATTCTAAAAATTAACATGCTTGGTTCTTCTTTCTGTAAATAAGAAAATTCTATAACAACCTTTTAAAAAAATAGAAATTTTAAATCGTTAAACAGCAATTTTATGTTTTTTCTACACTAGCTCTGGTGATCTTGGTGTTCAACATGATATGGCAATGTGGCTCTGATACCACTAAAGGCCCAGATTGTGTAGATACACCAGAGAGAAGGGGGATTTGATGGCTTTCTTCAAGGGGTTATCTTTGTCAAATTTATGTCACACATCTCTAATAGAGACCCTAGGCTCCTACTGATAAGGTTTACATCTCTGGTATTGCCATCAACTCAGATAACCAACTCCCACTAGAAAATTGCTTCTCAAATGTAGGGGCATATCCAAAAATGTAATTGGGTTTTAAAAAACAATTTAATAAAGATAACCAAAAGGAAAACATTTGGGTTGGATAGAGATAATTGTAAAGTTAACATAGCCATGCATTTGAGGTGAGTGGTCCCTACTCATCTCAAATACATGGGCCCCACTGAGAGGCATCATGGTCGTTGCCCACTTACGCTGGCCAACACTGTTGTTGGACCTCGTCATGGGCATCCTCTATTGCTTGCCTATCTCTTCCCTTTCAGGTGCACCTGCAGGGCTTGGTGCTCCGTGATCTAGGACCCTACTTCTGTCCACATGCACATCTGCAATAGTGGTTGTGGTGGAGATTAGGGGGAGATTGCACCAACACCACTTTGAACTCCTTGAGAAATTCATAGAATTATGGGTGTTGGAGGATTATGTGAATGTGTAGATAAGGCATTGTCACATCTACATGACCATCATCTCCAAGGGCTTGATGGGTCATTCATTTTAGAAGTACTAGCATGGGCTGGTTCAATATTGTGCTTTGGATGATGAGATTTTGATGATTGCATTGCACTTTGGCAAGGCCCTATACTTTGTGTTGTACAATCTGGAGTTCAAGAGGTATAGATGGCTGGAAGTGGCGAAACAAAACTCGTTAACCAGTGCCTCATATATAGTGTTTACATCAGCCTTACCTCTTGCTCTACTAGTGGTAAGGCTTTTTAAGATCACTTGTTGATACTACTTCCTCGGTTAACTTTCTGCCCTTTTCTTGGACCATCTCGAATTCCTTCCCATCGGCTTATGCATGCCTTCCTTCTGAACTGAATTTTTTGGTTTAGACCTGTAATCATCTTTCAGGTTCCTAAAAGAATAGGGAAAATCCTATTTAAACCTTTCTAATGATTATTTAAATCTGGTTGGCATTAGAGTACTAGACACTTGGTGTGATTAGAGATTTCTTTTACCAAACTTATGCTTAAACTGCATGCCAAATTCTTTACTGGAGGAAAGAAATCGTAAACCATTTAGCAAACTAAATGACATGAATTAATCACTGAAGTTTTTTTTTGCATGTCTACTTACTCAACTTGTGAGGGTATGGATATTCAAAAAACATGAATATGACTTTTCTCGAGTCAACCATCATCATCATCTTCTTTTCCATTATCACCATCAGAGTCAGCGAAAGAAGAATCACCCAAATTTATATCACTATCATCGTCCTCTAAATCAGCCAAGAATGATCTAGATCACCATCTTTATCTTCGGAGTGTTACGGAAATTTATATTCAATTCTTATGTTAGATTTGGACATTTTCCCTAATTCACACTCTAAGCCCATATTAGATTGGTGATTCATGTTCAATTAGTAATTCATGGATTATAGTTACTCATCATGGTAAATTGGGGATTTTTTCTAATTTGCACTCTAATCACTTTTTAGAGTTTTAAATCATTCTTAATTGAATTTCAATAGCATATTAAAATTTTAATTCATGCAAATCATAATTGATTATCTAATTAAATTGAGGTTTTTTTCCTAATTTATACTCTAATTACTTATTAGAGTATTGAATAATGCTTAATTGAATTTCAATAGCATGTTGAAATGTTGATTCATGCAAATCATAATTGATTTGTGTAATTAATTTAAGGTTTTTCCTATTTGCACTTTAATCACTTATTAGAGTGTTGAAACATGCTTAATTAAATTTCAATAGAATATTGAAACATTAATTTATTTAAATCATAATTTATTCATGTAATTAAATTAAGGATTTTTTCTAATTTTCACTCTAATCACTTGTTAGAGTGTTGAACCATGCTTAATTGGATTTCAATAGCATGTTAGAATGTTAATTCATGCAAATCATAATTAATTCATGTATTAGAATTGAGATTTTTTCTTAATTTATACTCTAATCACTTGTTAGATTATTGACTCATGCTTAATTGAATCTCAATGGCATGTTAGAATGTTAATTCATGCAAATTATAATTGATTCATGTATTTGAATTAAGGGTTTTTCCTAATTTGTACTCTAATCACTTAATAGAATGTTGGATCATTTTTAATTGAATTATTATTGCATGTTAAAATGTCAATTCATGTAAATTATAATTGATTCATGTGTTGGAATTGAGAGCCTTCCCTAAATTGCATTATAAACACATGTTAAAGTGATAAATCATACTTATAATAAATGTGTATTAATCATGATGATGACATAGGTGGCCATGAGGTGGAATGATGTCTAACAAAAGATATATGCTATCATGATATGTTGAATTGAAGCATGATGATGTTGTTACGTGTCTATGACATTGAATGATGATTATGATGTTAAGCATGATGTATATGCTATCATTAGAGGTGCACACGAGCCAAGCTCAGACTCAAAAAGTTGGGCTCGAATTCAGCCGAGCTTGAAAAGTTATGTACATACTTGGCTCGAGTTCAAGCTCAAGCCTGGCTCGGCTCGGCTCGACTCGACTCGAGACTTACATTTTAAAAAAATATATCAATTGCATAGAGGGTGGGATTTGAACCCAATACCTCACATATACATGGTATACATGTTACCCACTTGGCTAAAAAAAGGTTTTGTGATTAAAAAAACAAAAATAATATATATCCTAAAATTAGTTTCCATATGACACAATTAGACGAGCTTAATCGGGCTAATCTAGTTTAATCAAGCTTGAATGCCTAATCAAGCTCAGCTCGAATGAGTTCAAGTTGGGTCTAAATTAGTCAATCCCGAGCTAAGTTCTAGCTAGCTCAGCTCGTTGTGCAGCCCTAGCTATCATGACATGTTAAAATAAAGCATGATGTTATTTGTGACCATGATGTTAAGCATGATGTGTGCATATAATGTTATGTTTAAATAAAACATGTTACATGTTCTATAAGGAGTGCAAAGCTTGCATGAACATGATATTATGATGTTACATGTTTTGTAAGGCGTGTAAGGCATACATGAACTTGATAGTGCTCATATTTGAAATTGAGGATTATAGAATTGTATGGTGCCTAAATACTTATGGACATGTGTTGTATGTTTGTATTGTAAAGTGTGCAAGGCATGTATGTACATGTTATGGCTCTTGAATGAGCTTTGGGTTAATAGAGCCATAGGGTATGAAAAATACACCATGATATATACATACACACCTAACTAGTTGTTTTGCCTTCACAAACAAGGTGCTTAATTAATTTAAGGCACTAAAACATTGATGAATTTGTTATGGAACATATTAAACCCTTAATTAAAGAGACCTGATAACCCATTCATCCACCTAGTCTACCTTAGAGAGAGTGGGTGGTACAGCCCTAAGTGACCATCATATATACGAGTTTTTATTCGTATATCTATCTTTGATTATTTGTAAGAGCAAGGTGTCTCATCGGTCCTCAGTCTAAGCAATTGACATTGTCTAAGCAAATTAAATAGAACTATGAGCATATGATATATATGAACCATGAACATTACAAACTCTAGCATTGTTGTTCCGAAAAAAAAAATATTAAGTTAAAAAACCTAAAAATTCTTCTTAAGAAATTCTAAAATCATATATACCTATGCAATATTTGATTATCAATATAATAAATCCCCATAGTCATAATTCTCCCATACAAATGCAAACCTCACACAAAGAATCGCGTAGCCTCTAAACGCTAAGACAATTAAACCTATATCACACTCCAAAAACATTACAACCCTAAAGCCAAAAATTTCACACTTGCATGCAATTTTATAAGCAATTACTTAAATCCCAAAAACCGTTGACCGCATTCCTGTATTGTTTCAAATTAAGCCAAAATTGAAAATGAACATCAAAACTTCTGTCATTCACCATGTCATTCCTATGCAACCATAAATCTTAAATTGTAAAATGTAATCTCAGCCACATCCTCATAGCATAAAACATTGTAAAAGTATTTTAGAAAATTTATCCACTCTTGTATTTTTCTTTGGGTATCTATCATTGTCACTGATACCGGCGATATTTTGAAAATATCACAAGAAATACCAATATGTTAAGGTAGATGCTATTAAAGGTAATATCTCACGATATTTTCAAAATGTTTGTAAGAAGACAAAATATCATGATATTTTTTGAAAAAACTTTTTTTAAGTTTACATTTCTTTTTTTTTGTTTCTTTTATATTTAAAACCTTTAAAACATGTTTTTTTATATTTTTTGAAAAAAAATAATACAAAACTTTTTATTTTCTTAGTTTTTTTATTGTTATTTATATTTTTTGTATTTTTTAAACTCCCGAGATATTCTCAAATATTCCCAAGATTTATCAACTTTTAAAAAACTTCTCCAAGAAATACCCTCCCCAACAAATTACCTTTAAAGATAGAGGTGACTATGGTATCTATAAACCACCAAAACAATTGCACTTACAACCTTAAAATCTATAAAAAAAAAAAAAGTCTCTTAATTAAACAAGAAAAAAGACTGAATCCAGCAATAACGTTCACACCCGAAACAAGAATTAAACTCCTTATTAAGATGTTCTAAACCAAACAGCAAACCATAAATGTTCAGATCATACAAACATTTAGTTGCATCAATTTCTAAACCCTAAAACACCACAACATGAAATTGCCTACATCTCAAAAATACCAAAAGCCAAATACACTAACAAAGTGAAAAACGGGATGCTCACTATACAAATGAACCTCAAAGCAAGCCCGTCTAAGTATAACTCATAAGTCATGTGGAGAACGGGACCTTGGTGGCTCGGTGGATGGCTAGATGGCCACTCATAGAGAGAGAGAGAGAGTGTGGCAGTCCTTTGTTGTTACTCATGCGACCGGCAAGGGGAACCTACACACTCAGGTAGTGAGGTTCAAGTCAATGGGAGAGGGAATGTGTAGGAACCTATATGCTAGAATGTAGAATTGCAGCGGGGTGAAGACACCACTATTACGCTCGCTCAAAATTGCCAGAGAGTCCACACCCTCATCTCTTTCACACTGTTGAATGCTTTTGTGAATTTTTTGTATAATTCCTTGTATATTCATCATAGCCTTTTCACTACCCTTTTTACTACATTTATAGTTATTAAGAGTTCTAGTTTTGGGACACTATTTGGGAAAACTCCTTTCATTTGTGTCTCTTGAAATTAAACATTGTGACTGTTGGAATGGCCCACAAGAATCACCTTATGGCCACATGGCCTTATAGAAACCTCATTTCAAACGTACAGGGTTAGTACACATGAGCATCAACGTTTACACAAGCCAAACGTGGCGACTCTACAGAGTGAGAAAGTAAGCCCTCAATTTTTATTTTTATTTGTTTTTTTTTTAAGGCAAGCTGGGGTTAGGCAGAACCCTACCATATATCTCTTAAGCCCCACAATGCAGAGGGATTCCAGCTTTCAACTTGGCACAGGACTCGCTTACCACATGGGATACCACCTCTCAAGGTTTTATGCTGCCAAGGTAGTGACTGTAAGTTCGACATCTTTGATTTTGGGGCGGTTTTTTAAAGTAAAAAAAACTTGCAAAGGGTTAGTAAATGGAAAAAGAAATAGAAGGGTAATTAGGTCATCATACTATGCCTAACCAGAGTGACCACAGTGAACTTAGCTACATTTGAGAATTATTTTGTTAACCCAAGCATGTCTTTGTAAAATATTAAATGTCAGGAGGGTACTTGTAAATATGTCAAAATTCAGGGTATTTGTTAAATTTATTAAAAAACTATATCTTTATGTGGAAAAAATATGATGCAAGGTGTGTACATCTATGAAGTTAGAAGAAAGAGATGCAACATGCACTTGTGATTTTCTAACTAAATTGCACATAATGTAGATAGTAACCAATATTTATCTCTCTAGTTAGTGCCTAATAATTGTTATTCACAATGTCAAAAATGATGTCCAAATGGAAGCACTTTCTATTGGCATGAGGTGAGTTTTAGATCCAGATCCGATATCACTCCACAATAAACCGGATATAGTTTCAAATGAACCCATGACTTCACCCACATATAGGCTGCAAATGGTTTGGAAATGGTCAGATATTCGATATAGATTTGACATGTTATTTTTTAATATGGATACTTTTAAGTAAAATCCAAGTATGCATTTGGATTGAATTCAGATATGTTCAATCAGATTACTTTCATATTCAGGTCAGCATTTTAAGTCGGACCTAGAGTTGATCCTAATAAAAATTTGACCCGATTGCATTTTTTACATGTAACTAGTTTGTTTTTGTTATATTGTTTGCCCGATCTAGTATTACCACATGAATTTTGGAGTCAGATCCAACCTTACCCATTGAGATCTGATTTGGGATTCAGATTCTGTTTATATTTTGGATTAGTATTCAGATTTGGCAAGATCCAGCCCAAATTTTATCCGTTTTCACCCCCTACCCACATCCAACGCATTGGACGCCATATTATAGTTGGACGCCATATTATAGATGGACAGCGTTCGCACCCCCATCTTTAGTCCCCCGCGTAGATCTTAAACTTGTCAGGAATTCCATCAGAATCACCCACAGTCGGTTACCAAAATCAATGACAAGAAAAATGCGAAGCACCAGAGATTCATACAATGTCATCCCTTTTCGCCACCAGAAAGCCTTCCCAGTAGGGCCTCACCCTGGCTTGCCTCGTTTGGACTGGAGATGGACTTAGGCTTTCTCAGGCCCTACCCCATCTCCGACCCCATTAGTAAAATAACTAAAATATTTTTAATGGTTTAATAAAATTTCATATAACTTCTTTTTCGAAGCAGGTTATATGTTACCCCCCCCCCCCGAACAGGACAGCTCATGCTCGGGGGTCCCAAAAAGCACCACGTATTTAAGCATGTGTGTCTTGTATCCCCATGTTTGTCAGCATTAATTAGCGTTGGAGTTTGATGCGATTGCAAAGACTTAAGTACCCTCTCCACCATTGGTGCCAAAAAAAATGACGATTCTAGAAAAGGAGTGGTTGTAAAGACTTAAGTGCCCCGAAGATGATTGTTTAAGACCCAGTCTCTGCACTGCAGGATTATTTGAGAAAGAAATCTCCCCTAGAGGAGTCCATGAACATCAACTCTCTCACTCTGTCTCTCCCTTCTCTTTATGCTTTTGTGCACATCCAGCAGAAGATCCTGCATTGCTTCATCAAGCACCGACTGACCTGCACATTGACTGTTGTGAAGTCTGATTCAGAGTTTTTACCCTTACAGGAGGAGGATTTGGGGGCTTCTCCCAGCGTGGGTAGCATCATTCAACTAAATGAGTTATGGATCTTGATTCAGAGTTTTTACCCTTACACGAGAGGGGCTTAGGGGATCCTCCTAGCGTGGGTAGCATCATTCAACTTGAAGAGTTATGGAGCCTGATTCAGAGTTTTTACCCTTACAAAAGAGGGGTCTGAGGGCTCCTCTTAGCGTGGGTAGCATCATTCAACTTGATGAGTTGTGGAGATTCAGAGTTTTTGCCCTTACAGAATGAGGGTTTGGGGGCTCCTCCCAGCATGGATAGCATATTGTGGAGCCTGATTCAGAGTTTTTGCCCTTACAGGAGGAGGGTTTGGGGGCTCCTCCAAGCGTGGGTTGCACAACACAAAATAATAGGGGTCTAGTTTTTAGTTAAAATAGATAATGAAATGACCAAAAAAAATGCTAAAAATTTACAGGAATAAATTAGACTCAATAACAAAAACACTATTTTTTACGAATTTGGAATATGACTTCCGGTTAGGGAGATATGGCCCTAACAAGTTGATCCTAATTCGGATAGCGATTTACAGTGATTTGCTTACTGAATAACACTACAAATCGCTATAGTGATTTGCGGAAGACACTACAAATCGCTATAGTGAGATCCAACAATATTATAAATCGCTGTGGGGCTCGATGGAGACCCAAAAATACTACAAATTGCTATAGTGATTTGCGGAAGATACTACAAATCGTTGTTGGAAGACCGGATAACACTATAAATCACTGTGGGGCTTGCTGGAGACCCGAAAACACTATAAATCGCTGTAGGAAGGCCCGACAATACTATAAATCGTTGTTGAAAGGCTGGATAACACTATAAATCGTTGTTGGGCTTGTTGGAGACTCAAAAACACTGCAAAATGATGTATGAAGGCCTGACAATACTGTAAATCGATGTTGAAAGACCGGACAACACTATAAATCATTGTGGGGCTCGTTGGAGACCCGACAACATTAAAAATCGTTGTAGCGGAGTCATTGAAAAAATCATGGGAAAGAAAAAGAAAAATAGAAAAATCGTGGGAAGGGGTGTTACGAAAACCTCGAGCAAGAAACAACTGAAGGAAACATGAGCCCCACGATTAAACAAAACGCTTTATTGCTCTTTTTCGATAGTTAAAAGATGAAAAAAAAAATAAAAAAAAATTATACAAGGCCCCCAAAAAAATTGGTCTGGGGGGCGCTGCCCCCCGCCAGGGGCGGGCCCCCCTGGACCCCCACCCGCTGACCGCGTAGCGGCACCCGTGCCGAGGGGGATCCCCCGGACCCCTCTCATGTAAGGGCAAAAACTCTAAATCAGGCTTCATAACTCATCAAGTTGAATGATGCTACCCACGCTGGGAGGAGCCCCCAAACCCCCTCCTATAAGGGCAAAAACTATGAATCAGGCTCCACAACTCATCAAGTTGAACGATGCTACAGTCAGTGTGCAGGTCAGTCGGTGTTTGACGGAGCAATGTAGGATCGTCTGCTAGATGTGCACAGAAGTAGAAAGAGAAGGGAGAGAGTGTGAGAGGGTTGATGTTCATGGCCTTCTCCAGGGGGAACTCTTTGCCTCCCTTGATTTCTTCTCTAGAGAGAGAGAGAGGGTTTTACAGTGTTTTACGGAGAAGGAAGAAGAAGATGATGATGATGAAAAGTTCAAGCAGACATTTTTTATGGCTCAGGTTCGTTTCGCCGGATGACCATCGGATCGCCGGCTCACCATCGTTTCGTCGGATCACCATCGGCGAAACGATTAAGGTTCGTTTCGCTGTGTAGACTTTGAAGAGTCAACATCATCCTCGACTTTCTGGATGGAGGATATGTTTGTCCTTTTTTTGAACCGTTTGTTTTTTCTTTTTTGAATGAAGGGCATTTTTGTCATTTTCTCAAACCGTCGTTTTATGAGAAGAATAGCAAGAAATGGTACTTAAGTCTTTGCAACCACACCAGACTCCAATGCTAAGTGATGTCAACATACACGAGAATACGAGCCCCAATGCTTGTATACGTGGTGCTCGTTCAGACCCCCGAACATAGACGTGGGATTTAATGAATTATCGGGGGAGAACATACACCACCCTCTCCTTCTTTTTATATATTCTTCTTAATTTCTAACCCTACCCTTCGACGGTTCAACCTTCCTTTTTGTGGACAGGGGATAGAAGACATGAAATGGGGATAGAGGTCAAAATCAAAACCCACATGAAGGGCAGATTTTTTAGAAGGAGCACCTTGTCCCACCACAAACCGATCATATTTAAATCTAAAAAGAACAAAAAAAAAAGTTGCCGATAACACAAACTACCAAGCGACACCAAAATAACGGAAAAATACAACTTCCCGTTTTGAAAACATCTGCAGGAGAAAAAATGGCGGCAATCTCAGGAATTAGGGTTCATCTTCTTCCTCGCCAGGTAACGTTTCCTCTCAATATTGATATTATCCGGAAATCTCTATTTCCAGAAATTCATGCAAAATTTTCGTCTTTTATTCCCAGAGTTTTCCTCCGAAAGCGAGCTGCTTTCGTGTTTCGGCAAGAAGCTCTAGTTTGAGAATCAACGCCTCTTCTGAAGAATCTTAATCGCTGGAGAAAGGTAATCTTGTGTAGAAATTAATTCCTTCGTTTTTTTGGGATTTTAATTGGTATTTTTCTTCGTCGATTCGTGGAAACATTGGTAATATACGTTGCTTTGAGCGATAATCTGAAGAATTCGTAGCGGCTTTGATGTTTGTTCAGGATGGGAACATCGGCGGAGTGATTTTTCGTAATAATCGGGTGAAGAAATTGGATTGATAAGGGTATGGCTTGGCTTGTGTATAATTGAGTAGCAAAATTACTGAAAATTGTGATCTTTGAACAAGTTTTGGTCGTTTGGTATTCACTCAGAATGGAGAAGATGATGAAGGAGGTTCGATATTATCGAGAGAAAAAGGAGACGAGCAAAGTTTTTAAAGAGAATGTATGCAGTAAATTAGGAGAATTCGGAACTTCAATCACCTGCAATTCGTCTGCGCGAGCGTGCAAATGGTGCAATTTCTTTTGCTACCTGTGATGAGGATTTTGAGTTCAAGTAATCGACTTTTCTTGAATTCTCGATCCTGGATGTGGCCTTACTAAAACTAAGGAATATGCTGAATGTAGGTGTTAAAAATTGATATGATGATGAAAAATGTTTGTTTAAAGCTTTAAACATCAGTTTTGCATCTTTGGTATGCGTAGAACATCCGGCATTTTTCTGGTTGAGAAGATTGCGAAACTTGGTACCCATTTCTTGTTTTCTTTCCGGCTGCATGTAGAAAAAAAATTAGGACGCTTTTGCTGGTCTGTTCCATCCTGCTCTCATAGCTGGAAAACTGAACTGTTTTCCTTTAGAAAAAGAAACAATTTGCTTGGTTGTGAAACTTCTATTGCAGTATGTTGTACAATCATGTTGTCTTTGCCTTTTCCTTGTGACGTACATGCTGGTGTTTTTGTTGTACAGTCTTAGATACAAATACGGTAGGTTGTTGTTGTATTGATTGGATTTGGGGGTATGCCTCTTGTACAGTTAGTGATTCATGTTTAGTAACTCAAAGATTTGACTTCCTCACAAAATGTACGTGATATGAATGCCAGCCTATACAAGAAGAAGAGCGTTGCTGGTTGGAGTGTGGCTGCTGTCCGCTGGTACTTTCGCTTTCGCTAAAGGTGGAAGTGCATTAATTTCCTTGTACATGGTAGCCATGGTGTACAATATTTGAGATGATTATGATTGGTTGCATGGAAAATGCAATACTTTTGGTTTTTTATAATTGTATCTTCTTGCTATAATGGTTGGTGTTTAAGAGAAGTACTTTCACTTCTACATAGGTACCAGAGAACTATCAAGCTTTTGTTGATTTTTCTGATGGATACTCTTTCTATTATCCCTCTGAGTGGAGGGTAGGTTGCCCAATGAGTTTATGTTCTTTTCCTTCCAAAGGTTGAATGTATATTGTAGGTTTTTACTTCACTCATTGTCATTTTGAAATATGAGTTCTCTCCTGATTGAGAATAGCAGAGTTCGGCGATCTGCATTTTGGGTCTTTTGTGTATGTAGTTTTGGTGAATAAGTTTTTCTGTTCTTGTGCTCAGGACTTTGATTTTAGAGGGCATGAATTCAGTATTTAAAGATCGCATTCTGCCATTACAAAATGTTAAGAGTTACATTCAAACCAACTGATAAAAGTGATGTGTGACTTGGGCCCCATGGAAGAGGTATATGGTGTAATGGTTTACTTGAATTTTGAAACTAGATGAATGTTTAGATGCTTAAATGTTTTGTGCATGTGGAACTATGAGTCGATGATTACTCACAAAAGTATGCCTTAGTGATGCAGGATCAGAGCAGAAGACCAGATTTCATAAAGGATCCAGTTGAATCCATTTTTCATTTTTGGATTTCTTTAGATTGTATTTTGAATTATCTATATGAGGTTCATATTTAATTAAGAAGTTAGTTAAGATAGGCACTCATCTTATTTAGAGTTTATCACTTAAGTATTTGTTTTGATTAAGAATTCTCTTCTATAAAAAGATGAGAAATTCATATGTTTAGGGAAATTGAAGATGAGATCAATTTCAGTATTTTTTTTTTCAATTATTTTAATTTTTTGTTATTTTTTACTTTTTTTAGCTTTTCCTAGACATACAATAGAGATAATAGTTTGTAGTTTTCTCATAAATTGAGCCTTCCCAATTTACATCAATTTGATATGAGAGCAAGCTTTTCACCTCGATTTGATTGAGGGAAGATCCTGCAAATTTGTGAAGTGAAACCCTGAGAACAACAAAAATCGATCACATGTCTTACAGTTATCTTGATCGACGGCAAGTTTGGTCATTTGCATGATTAATCAGAACATCTAATCATGGTAGTCATTGCAATTGCCTGGTTGTTTGATTCATCATGGCAATAATTGGTATCGGCCAAGGTACATTCTTCACATTTCTACTCATCACCAACACCATCTTCTACCTTGCTCCATTGCCCACCCACTTATTAAAGCCCACCACTAGCACCCTTATCGGCTTCTTTAACTTTGTGCAAAAAATAATTGCATTGTTGTTTTGTGGCTACTCGAATTGCACTCCACCAAAGTGTACTAAGTGGTGAACTATTTTTTTTTTAAAGATATCCGTCAAATGCTTCATGCAAAATCCAAGATAACATATACGCAATGTATGGAGGACAACATACTTTAAACCTGAATGCTTATTTGAGATAACTATCAATATTTTTTTCTTTCTAAACTCATCGAAGTGTATGAATTCATGCTTTAATACATCTAAAAATCATGCCCATGAATCTTTGTACTCCTTATTAACAATGCAAATGCTATCGAAAATATCTTACCACAATGATCAATACTATGGGCCGACAACAATATACCCATATATCTTTTTTTTAGAAATGTGTCATCTACCATAAGAACTAGAAGGTATTATTTAAAAAACTCATTGATGCTTAATCGGAAGGATAAGAATATGTACTTAAATCGATATTTTTAATTGGTCTTAATATACCCTAATGATCTTTGGTTAGCATTCATTAGATGATCCAAATAGGCAGGAAGCATATTGAAGGACTGTTCGAATGAACCATATAATGCAACCTTGATGTATTTTTGTTCACACCATGCTTGTTTGTAAGTAACCTCCACACTTTCTTCGTGATTGATGTCATTCATGATTTTTCTTAAAATTATCTTCGGTTTATCGTATATGTATTTGTGAATAACACTTGAAATTTACTTTGAATGCACTTTCTCCACTAGAAGGTTGTCTAGTTATGCAGCACATATATGCTCGCTATCATGCCTCTTCACTTGAAAAGAAACCTGCTCAGCATGCCTTTGTTCAATGGATCTTCAAGGGCAATCAACCATCATATGAGCATTCTTCTTTATGCATATGATAGTGACTGTTATTGCAACTCTTTAAGAATTTTGTTTTATAGTTATTGCTGATCACAAAAACTCATGACTGTGCTGGAGATCATTAAACTTTTTACCCAAAACAATTTCTTGATTGTTTGAGTGTGTTGATAGCTATTGGAATTGTTCACAATCATTAAATATTTCATTACGCAATTTCTCATACAAATTAGATGTTTTCACTTCAATGATTTTTAATTGCTCTTCATTGTATGAGAACCCATTGAACGAGAACCAAGGGTTCACATTCTCCAATGTCATTGGTGTATCACTTTCACCTGACATTATTTGTCCAATGTCTTTATTGTCTTCTATCGACATGATATACTTTTCATCATCGATAGCATCCGTTTCTGCATTGTCATCATGATCGCTCCTCTCACTAATTGACTGTTCGGTTACACCAACTAAATCAAAATTCATTGTATCTATCACTTTATTTGCTTTCATGCATGCATCATTCATGCATTTCTAACATTCAAGATTAACTATTAAAATATCACATTCATTATCACACCTACATCTTAATCATAAATTACATCAAAATTATAACTTATACCTAGCATTGTCGTATGCTCGAGAAGACTGCATGTCATTCAAATTATTATGATGAAGATCACTAGCACTTATTTTCTCACTATTTGGGATGCATGGTTTTATATCATTTGCAACGATCTATCAATCATGTACAACATCAATATCGTCCACTATTTAGGATAGTTGGATAATCGACAAAGGACTCAACTCGATAGATAGTGCTTGAGATACATGGGATTTGCATCATTTCATTGATTAACTACTCCTTGTTTGACTGCTCCTTCGTTAACTTTGGATACTTCCAAGTAAACATCATTAATGGTTAACATTGATTCTGCATCATCGTCATCCTCAACATCTATCCACATTTCTTGATTGTTTGGAGAATAACTATATCGGAGGCTCAATAAGTCTATCACATATCCGATTTTACAAGACATCAAACCTGCAAATTTTTTAAAGGTAATATTTTTGGAGAACAATAAAGATTTTCAATTAGTGTAATCGGATTTACGATAGTGTACTTTAGTCCTTTCATATGCCATTATTGACTACCTATAACAATCACGATAGTGTACGTTAGCCTTTTCAATGCTTGTACACAGTGAACCCTAGCCTCATTACACCAACACAAGAACAACAAATATTAATTTTTATGCAAAAAATCATAAACATAGTAAACCCTAAACGTTAAATCGGGTGGTTGGAGACGTCGATGACAACACAAAGAAACATACAAAAAATATCTATAGCAGCAATCAAACACAAATACGCATGTGGATATTCAATGAACAAAAATGTGCACGAGAATACTCACATATATATTGTATGGAACTGACATTTCGAACCTGTAGATAGGAAAGTCGATCACAAAGATGATACCACAATCTCCTTGAAATGCAAGAATCGTCACAAGTGTTCAAAAGAGAAGTTCTTTGCAGATACAAACCACAAGAAGAAACTCTCAAACAAAAACAAGTATATATATATATATGATTCGATAAAATTGCGACTATTAAGAAAATTTGCATATAATAAAAAAATTGCAAATATTTAAGTAGCATATTTGTAATTTTGTTGGTTCCCTTTAAGTGGAGTTTTGCACATAAATTTATGCGATTTCAGGATATATGTGAAACAATATGATATTTGTGAGAGGTGTTTCACAAATATTTTTATGCAAAAAAATTTATTATATAGGAAAGCGTCGGATATTTGTGATTTTGGTAATTTAGTTTTACTAAAATTTTGCAAATAAATTTGTGCGAGTTCGTGAGTGTTCACGTAAAAACAAACCTGTGATTCTAGATTTAAGTAGGTGTTGGACATAGCCGATGGGCGGTACAATTTTATCGCAAAATACCAAAATTCCCAGTTGTTAAGGGTAAAAAGATCTCAACGATACCAGGTATTTGCAATTTTGGATATCAAGAGAATATAAAAAATTATAAGGATTTTAAGGAATAGAGTCAAATTACCCGTATTCGTTTAAGATATTTTTCTGAATTGGTACGCTGTCCCAATAATTAGCTGTAGCTTTCGCAATGCAGCACGTTTTACAGAAATGTTTAGAGTAACTGCATCTTTTTCATAACTTTTTTTTCTTTGACGATGAGGAACAGGAAAACCCCAGGTGGGGCCCGATGACCACCCTGCGTGCATCTTTTTCATAACTGGATTAATCATTTTGCTGTATATATATCTTGTGCCCTCCCATCATTTCACTGGATGAGATAATGTAAGCGTTCTCTCTCTCTCTCTCTCTCTCTCTCTCTCTCTCTCTCTCTCTCTCTCTCTCTCTCTCTCTCTCTCATTGGCTCGGAAATCTCCACAATATCATGTCAAATTACAAAAGATCATGTACGATGGAAGAACCGTATGGGGAAGCTTTCATCGAAGCAACCAAACAAATTCAGAGAAAATACAAGGGTTAGAAAAAGGCCTGGCAATAACCCTATAATAGGACATAGAAGCTCCGTTATCCATTAGTGATTGTGGTGATTCTCTAATTAAGAACATGACATCAACTGAAGCAAGGAACAGGTATGGATGAAATACAATTGTAATTTACCAGGCTTCAGATAAAGAATTCGACTCCTATTGATTATAACAAATACATTACGAGCAAACAGCATTTTTGAACAGGAAATGCTCATCTCCCAAGAATGCCCTCACACTGCTTCAATCTCTCACAACCCATCACTCAATAATTTACAAAAATCTGCTTTTAGCCAACCACTGCAGCTACTAACCAACCCAATTCAACATTGTTACAAACCAATCGAGTCACTTCGCCCATATCTTTAGCTCCCCCACTAATGGACATCATGATACGGGCTCTGAGCTGCGATGGTTGGAAGCACAAACAATGGCTTAAGGGAAGAATCAGATACCAATCTTTTTTTTTCAAAGGCAAGCTGGGTTTGGGCAGACCCCACCAGTTATTATTCAATCGTACCACTGGGGTTTTGAACCTTCAACGTTCCACCACAGGGAGACGTGCACTGAGCTCCTACCAACCACAGGAAGCACCCCCCCCCCGTTGGTAATCATATACCAATCTTTCTGTATGACATAGTGCTTATATTAACCGCCGCTGATGAAGGCCTTTGCCAAAGTGTGGTTGCATTAACCGCACGTACAATCCATTCACTGCCACCAGTGAATCGTGTGTCCCTTGCTCTACAATCCGGCCACCATTGAGAACCACAATACTGTCAACATGTCTCATCATTGCTGCCCTGTGAGCAATTAGTATTGTTGTCTTGTTTCCCATGACCAGTGTGTCTAAAGCTTCCTGCACCACTCTACTTGATTCAGATTCGATCGCAGAACTTGCCTCATCCAATAACAAAATGGGTGCATTTTTCAGCACTGCCCGTGCAATTGCAATCCTCTGCTTCTGCCCTGGCGTCAAATCCAAACCCCTCATGCCAACAAGGGTGTCATAACCATGCGGCAAGCTGCTAATGAAGTGGTGGGCATTTGCTATTCGTGCTGCCTCCCTCATCTCTGCATCTGTTGCATTATGCTTCGCATATATGATGTTCTCACGTATAGTGGTCGAAAATATTACTGGCTCCTGCTGAATAAGACCCAGATGGCTCCTCAACCATCTCAAATTGAACAGCTTCAGGTCTCTGCCATCCAGTAAAGCCTGCCCAGCGACAGGATCATAAAATCTCTCTATAAGTGATATTATGGTGCTCTTTCCTGATCCTGACACCCCAACTATAGCCACAGTTTGTCCACAATTTACCTTAAGATTGAAATTGCTCAGTACCAACACATCTGGACGGGTTGGGTAACAAAAATCCACATTCTTCAGCTCAAGGCTTCCATATACGTTGGTCGGTTTCAGGCCACTATTATCATCTGAATCAATCTTTGGGACACGGTCTATAACTTCAAACACTGAAGTCAATGACTTACGCCGCTTGAGAATATAAGGTGCAAGACCAAAAGGCTCAACAAGAGCAAACGTGGCAAAAGAAAAAACCATGTATTCCTTCAGAGCTGTCATCAAACTAACATAACCATGTTTTATGGAGACAGCCGCATACCATAGCAGCAGTGCATTACAGGCAAACAGCAAGAACTGTGAAAACCCAAAGCCGAAACCAATTGCCATTCCTTGAAGAAAACTCTGTGTAAATATTTTCCCAAGCTGGACCCTGTACAACTCTGTTACCTTGTTGCCAGCACAAAATGCAACAACAGTGTAAATGTTTCTGACAGCATCCTCAAGAACCAAGGAAGCGTTCCTGTGCATCTCCTGAATGCCTCTGGAAAATCCAGCAAGCCACATTTTCTGCAGTTCCAAATGCATGAGGTGCAACCGGAGGTTCAAGTGCTTGTGGATGTGGAAAACATACCAAATGTAGCAAAAACTTCAAAACAACATGAACCAAGAGCAAAAACATGGACATGCAACAGATTATATATATATATAGTCACTAGAATATGTTTACCGGAGTGTGAGCTAGGTATTTCTGATGTTTTTTTCGTGAATCCAACCCTGCAGATGCGTTCAGCACGGTCTACTTGCTATGAATTGACTGTTGTCTATTTGTTACGAATTGACTGTCGTGTTTTTAATGAAAAATACAAGTTTTGGAAGCTTGAATATTTGCCATTGATTTTCAAGCTTTGAAAGGTCCAAGAGCCACTCCTCATAAAACCCAACATGTAGATCGCATCCGTACAGTAAGATTTAAAAATTGAGTCTAAGATTTTCATAAAATATTCAAGGCTTAAAAAATCATGTTTTTTTATCGAAAAATCATGATTTAAGTGTCGTTTCCTAGTAAATTGACCATGTCCAAGACATCTGTATGGTCAGATTTAAGGAAAACATGAAAAAACCTTTCAAATACCCAGTTTACTGATGGTTAGCAAATCTCTCTCTCTCTCTCTCTCTCTCTCTCTCTCTCTCTCTCTCTCTCTCTCTCTCTCTCTCTCTATATATATATATATATATATATATATATATATATATATATATATATATATATATATATATATATATATATTGGCCATTGTCCACTACATGTACAATCGACCTAGGATCTCATATTGCAAGTTGTTTCGATTTATTCCAACCTCTTAGATGTATTCAACATAGAGTTACCAGAAGCTTCTTAAGTGAAAAGTATGCTTCCTAGAAACTCGCTTTGGAAGCGCGATACTCACTTCCGATACTTCATAGGCATCTAGATTCTCCCACGCTTCTCAAATGCTTCTCACATGCTTTGTCCATGCTTTACTATATGCTTCTCTCACGTTTCTTTTCATGTTTTTCATGTGCTTCCTCCCATGCTTTCACTCAATTTCCATGTACTTTACTTTCCCTAAATTGATAATCATTATTAGATTTTGAATTCTTACACTAAAAAATCATGAAATATAAGACTAGTCTTTTTTATTTTAGTTTTTTTTGCTTCATGTTTTGATTCCTATTCAGTTCCCATTTTGCTTCACTTTTTATTCATGTTTCGCTTTGAAATTGATTTCTCGTTTATTATAAATTTTAAAATGCTTCCGCTTCTCATAACATTTCCTGTTTCTGCTTCCTAGTGCAGCAACATTGGTTCAACATGGTCAATTTGTCAGGGATCGACTCTTGGATAGGGCTTCTTCCACAAAAAAATATGTTTTTAAATCAAGAAGAATTGGTGTGAATACAGCGGTCAATTTTTTAATTGCCAGAAAAAACTACACGTTGGAATAGTCATTCAGATGCCGATCTCCATTAAACATCTCATGCAGAACACATCTGTAGGGTTAGATTTACCAAAATAAATAAATAAATAATGCTATGTCAACCGTAGCCAATATATATTTGATATACATGCATGAATATATATATATATATATGAAGAGAGAGATGGGGAGGTGCATGTGCATGTGTGATTCCCTAAAAGAGTGAACAGGAGGTGAATATAATCTTTTGTCCCCGGTCTTGCGATTGTGAGGGTGGGTTCCAGTCCTTCCAGATCATCCAAAAAAATGCTGCTTCCCAACTTGAGGTCGATGTTGTGCAGTGACAGTCAAACTTGGTAGTATCCTATTTTAAAATCGAAATATGGCCTGGTTGAACTCTGGTAGGAAAACTAAAGATGGATTATTGTTTCAGGACTATGGCAGGAAAGTGACAATTTTCTCAACTGTATATACTATGCTTTTCAACATCCAATGGTAAGTGAGATGCTGAAATTCTGAATTTTTTTTTGTGTTCTCATTTTAGTTGTCTGACATCAGTTGTTCCTCTACTCCTAATTGGGCTGTCAGATCATCTTAGCATGGAACTAGATTCTCCCAGCATCCTCCCTCTTTTAAACCTCTTCATTTTATTTCATTTCCCTAGTTTCCTCCCATCTTCTGGGACTTAGAGTAATTTCTTATTCATTTTTTTTACTGTTGCTTCTTTCTGACCATTCAAAAAAGATGAAAAGAAGAGCAGTCTCTGATAATTTTTTATTGTGAATGTGAGGACACATTTTAGAAAATAATTTTACATCACTAGGAATGATGCGAGCTCATGTCTAGTTCAGCACCTCTCACCTCTCAAACCTTCTCTGGATGATCTCGATAAGCATATAAGATGGAATTCAACAATTTGTGCCTCCCTGTGAAATTTTGCAATTTAGCCACTCCAGTATGGGCTTTGTCCATTTCCTAAATGGGCAAATATGGGACAGAGGCCCTCATTCTAAGGCAAGAGATTTTGCTGGGCTAGCCTCCTACAGTACACAACTTGAAACGGTGCAAATATGAGTACGGGCATGGATTTATCCTAGTAGATGCCCTTCTTGGTAGATTGAAGTCCAGTAACTCCATATAGCAGTGCACTTTTAGGATTTACTTAAACTCACTCAGCCTGAAAGGCCAATTGCTTTCGTAATTGATGGATCAAGACAGTACAATTTGCCAGAGAAGCTCTAGGAATATAAGGATGACGAGCTACACTAGATTGTTATTCATGCGTTTATATTCGGATTTAGGCACATGGTCTAACATAGATCTTTTCTGTTTAGTGTCAAATAAATGAGGGTGCCTCGTACATTTTCTTTGTGGTACTTTCTACTGCTTGTTCTTTCCCGGCTTGGCTGGTGGACTTTCATTACTTTTCTTCACATGGCATGAAAATCCTGTAATGAAGTACTCGGAAGAATCAAGAATGCAAATGCATTCACAATGTCCAACAATGGACTTAGCACAAAGAAGAAATCCACTAAGGAATAATACGAAAGGCCTTGTAACAAGGCTACACTCATAAAATAAATACTCTTTCTATTAAATAGGAGCTCACAAAAGCTTGAAAGAACACAAGGGGAAGTACCCTTATTTATACACTCAAGGGACCACTTGGGGGCTCCCAATAGTCATTGGGAGCCCCCAACGACTCTATGGTGGGGACCCTTAAGTGGCTTAAAAAGAAGAAAAGAAAAAAGAAAATAAATACAGAAAATTGAAAAAAGAAGAAAACAAACCCCTATCGGGTATATATATATATATATATATATATTAACAATTCCCTCTTGAAGTGTAATTGTTTTAGCATTGACCAATAAAATTTTGTCTTTGTTATGCGTGCATGCTTGCATGCACACACAAGGAGAGATTCTGCATCAGCATGTCAACATGTAAGTAAATTGATCCTTGGCATATTAGGTATTAAACAGATCATGACAATCACAACCTATAGGTCTGAAGTCTGAACCACCTTCACACAGGTAGACATGGGATATGGATTTCCCCATCGAGTTTCCATTAACAATGGTGTGTGTGTGTGTGTATATATATATAAAGGCACAGAACTATTGAGATGGAAATCACAGATTCAAGCTTTATCGACTCAATCTAGCTACATGGATGTATCAAGAATGGTTTGCTTGCTAGGGATCAAACCTTGGATCGTGTTACTTCGATATAAAAATATGGTTTTTTGAGTCACAAAATTTTAGTGCATTGTGGGCCATTGATTTTTGAATCCCTTAAAAGACCTGCTTACACGCTAGAATCACATGATTCAAAACTCATTTTCTACTAAACAAACCGAAAGGTTTGATCTACAAAAAAAAGAAGGTGATTTCTGCTCAATAGTTTTGTGCCTTCAGTAGCACCAGATATATATATAATAAGAGAGAAATTTGGAGATCTGTCACATGGTTACTCACTTTTAGTTGAAAGGTCAATAACAATCACGTGCTGCATAATCATCATGAACTTGAACAAATAGGCTTTGAATAGAGATGTAGAGCTTTCATTTTTTTAAAGATTCTCCACACTAATAACATGAAACAAGATGGGTCAACAAACAGCAGTGTGAGCACAAGGATCATGCTTCCATTTGACTCAATGGACACACAAGAACATAAACCCATATTTAAAAGTGAAATAACCGAACAATTTCGGCCTAACAGAAATTCTAAGAATTAAGTGAATTCAACAATAGCAGGTGAAAATATAATGCAGACCAAATGGTCAAAGAAACACGTCATGTTTTAAACTTTGTATTGACAGAACGGAAGCAAAACAATGTAGTTTATTAAAAAGAATATAGAATTTGCATGTAAAAATCATTTACTAACCTGTGCAATAGCAGAAATAGTAAGCACTGGTAAAGTGCCAAGTGCCATAAGTGCCACTCGCCACTCTAGCAGCATCCCAATGAGAAGCGCAACAATAACAGCTGAAGTATCCTGGATAAATATAGAAAGACGATTGCTGAAGGCTGCACGAACAAAGGTAGCATCATTTGCCAAGCGCATGGACAAGGTGTCTGAACTATTCTCCTCTTCGTCAAACCAACCAACCTCATTCTGCAACATAGCTGAAATAACCAAGTCAGATGAATCAAAATATGTGATCTTCAACCATTCAAAAATAGTCCATCTCCATCATGTAACACCAAATGGTTCCAAGAAAAGTTAATAACAAATGAAGATTATGTTTCTTTTGATATTATGTTTCTTTTGATATACCTGAAAACATCATTCTCCTAACTCGTTCCGTCATTTTCTCTCCCATTATTCCAAAGTAGAAGTGCTGCAAAAAATTTGCAACCACAGTCACAACACCCATACATGCTATGATTAAGCACCACTTGTTCACTTCAAGCCGCAAATGATGATCAGATGCTCTGTAATAAGATGACACTATCTGTGCCACAATATACGCCAAAAGTGGATTGAACGAGCCAAATATAGCAGCTCCAATGCTTCCAAGAAGAGCATAAAGCCATTCTGCAGAACTGAGCTCTGCTAGTCTCCAGAAAGAAGGTGGTTTCTGATGCTGAGAATCTCCGATGCCCCTCTCTTTCATTGGGAAATCATCAAACTGACAAAGAGGATGGCTAAAGGTCTTTGAATGTGACCGCTCATTTTTAGGATCTGATGTTAAAAGTGGTGAAATGGGTGATTCTGGGTCAGAATTAGTTGAAGTTTGCTGCTGAGCTGGATGCACATCAATTTTTGGTAAGTCAGGCAATAACATCTCAAAGCTATCCTGTCTTTTCACTGTAGGTACTTTTTCTGGCACATTTGAAGGCACCTCATTTTCACGCATTTTTTCAGATGGTGGACTATGTGCCTTCTGTGATTCCTGTGAGTTATAGCTAGATTCAATTTGGCGTGAACCATGGACACTGTGTGTCCTTTGAAGAGAAATTGACCTCATCATCCTAGGAGAGGAAGGCTCTGGGAAACTGTGACTTGCTGAAGAGTCCTTTTCTCTTTGGAAAGAAGCAGACTCCTTGTATGTCCTTATCGGAATTCTGCCACAGAAGAAAAATGTCAAGATAAAACTTATGCCAATGATTTAGACAAAGTCAACACTGTGCAATTTTACTCTAACGAGCACCCAGATTTACAGATAGAAATAATGATACGAAAAAAGCTGATCCAGATGCTAAGTTTCTGGATGTAAAGACTCAATTTTCTCCACCAGCAAAACGTTTTATATAATACATAGAATAAAAAGAATCTTAGAAAGCAATCACTGATTGATGTCAAAATCATCCATATACTAATTTGGAAAAAGTGCCAGAGCCAAAATACAAGCAGAATCAGCACTAGCCAGATTATAAAAGCTACTTGCTTGAGAAAATTATCAGGATCAACGCTTTTATTATCTCATACCAACATCAACCACTTAATCATTTGCAGCAAATGCAAGAACCTACAGGATTATTGAAATTATAGCTTGATCCTAATACTATCATCATTAATGATCCTATTTCCATGTATTTACCACTAGCTACCAAGTAAAAACACATGAAGTTTCTTCTGTTCAGACATCTATCATTCTAGGACACCATAAACAGAATGAGCATGAAGAAGAAAGCAGAAGCATGTGTATAATTAATATAAAAAAAATAAAAATCACATAGCACTGCAAAAAATATAATACTAACTTGCAACTCACCTCTTTGGAAGTTTTGTTGCTTCTTCACATTTCAGAAGCTCTGCATATAAGCCATCTGCAGCCAGTAATTCATCATGTGTACCCATTTCAACAAGTTGTCCCTCTTCCATTACAGCAATATAATCAGCGTTTCTTATAAGACTAAGCCGTCGGGCTATGATGATGGTTGACCGGCCCAACATGAGGATATCCAGAGCTTCTTGAACTGCCCTTTCTGCCTCAAAATCAAGACCTCCAGTAACTTCATCTAGTAGCAGAATGCATGGGTTTGAAAGAACTGCCCTAGCAACAGAGAGCTTTATCTTCTGTTCCTCGGTCAAAACCAACCCAGCCCTACCCACCTGAGGTAAAAAGTTATTAACATATTTGCAAATGTCATAACATAAATCAATGAATAATTGATTTTGATCGGCTTACTTGAGTATCATATCCTTTGGAAAGTGAGCTGATAAAAGTATGTGCATGTGCTATCTTTGCTGCCTCTTCTATCTGATCAATGGTAACATCTGACCTTCCATAAGCAATATTGTCCTTAACGCTCAAACTCAAAAGGGCAGGTTCTTGGGTAACCAGCCCTATCTGACTCCTCAACCACTCTAATTTGAGGCTTTTGATATTCTCCCCATCCAAAAGAACTTCTCCTAAACCAAAAATAAAACCTGAACTATTAAAGATTTTGCAAGTAGACATCATAACCTTTACACATAATGCATATGAGGGGGACAAGGTAGTGTAAATTTAATTAGTGGTACCTAAAGTAGGGTCATAGAAACGCTCCATGAGGGGTATTATACTGCTCTTTCCTGAGCCGTTTCTGCCAACAAGTGCCACTGTTTTCTTTGCAGGAACAGTTAAATAAAATCCACTTAAGATGGGGATCTCTGGATGAGAGAGGTAGCTAAAATACACATTGCGGAACTCAATGTTCCCCTGTACTGAGACTAAAGTATTTCCATCCTGATGATGTACACTGGAGGTTGAACGGCTTATCATCTCATAAAGTCTATATGCAGCAATTCTCCCCTGCTCGAAGGAGTAGAAGTTTGTGGCTGCTTGATTTAGTCCACTATGAAATAACAATCAAGAAAATAAATGAACATATAGAAAATACATAATATACAACTTTAAAAAAGGAATCTTATCAATCAGGTAATTACAGGGAGGATTATGCTTACAGGCCACTCAGGATTACAGCAAAAAGGGCAGTGATTATTTCACCTCCATTAGCTTTGTTATGTGAAACCAGATACCGCCCAACCCAAAGTTGTAATGCACATGAGCATATGGCAAGGCCGTAAGTAAAACCAAGTCCAATGCCTTGGACAAGACTGATCAGTATTCCATATCTGAGTGTAGCTTGAAGTGAAGTTGCATAAGAATACTTTGCTAATGTCTCGTTTGTGAATACATATAAGGTCCTTATATAAGCAACGGCCTGCATACATTGCCACCTCCAAGTCAGCTTCATAAAGCCTTATGGCACATAACTATAGGAGTAACAAGGAACTCATAGCCTTCATTAACTAAAGCATCATATATATTGTTATCTATAACAAAGCTTAACACTGACCAATCCTAATAATGCTGTCATTCAAAACCAATCCTCAGCACAGTCACTGATATAGCTGAGTTTTTTAAATCATCGTAATATTATCACAAATGTACTCACAAAATGTAAAGATCCCAATATCGCAAAACTACTTGATCACAATCTTTATAATTTATGTTAAAATCATCATTATAAAATAAGATAATAGTTTTTTTAAGAATACTTCTTGTTATTTTAGCTTGTTTTAAAACCTTCGATTCAAACTACCATAAACATCAAAATAATACTTAACAAGGTAGTGCTTGCATGAAGTATCATGTGCACACTAGCAGACATGAAAACGCATGGAGTGAGGAAGCCTCTTATGTAGGGATGGGAGGGGTCCCCATTCCTTACTCAGATTTGAGACTACTATTTTACACTTCTGAGTAGCTAATACTACTATTTTACACTTCTGAGTAGCTAATACTTCTACCAAACCTACATTTTTTTACAAGCTTATCTATAAATTTATTTTCTTTTTATTTACCAAGATTTTTCTCCAATAAAAACAAGAATTTCCACACTATTCCAAGATATTTCTTGCAGAGAAATTCCCAAGGCATTTGTGACATTGATCCTCAGAATGGAATAATCAATGAGATAAATGAGCAGCAGTTGAATACAAAAAGCATGAAATCCTAGAACGGCCATCACTTCAGCATATTCCATTCCATGGAAAATGTTGTTTCCAATGTTTCCAAAAACCAACATCATTAATACGGCCTGCATTTTTTCAGAAAGTTAGAATGAAAGCATGTTTGAATAATTTTGAAATGTGCCTTCGTTCATAACCCTGTCATAATGCTAGGATTAACTACCCTTTTAACCAGGACTTAGGTGGTATTACCATAATAATCAAGGCAAAACTTTTTGGGTGTGTCACCAAGAAAACAAGTCCCAGGACAAGTATGATGCATGCATGCGTACACAAAATAACACAAGCACATGACGAACAACAGCTGAAATATCCAACAGTAATCAGGTATATATTTTTTGCAAACTCCTATTTAAGATTTATCTTGATCATCCAAACAGTATTAACCAGGAGCCAGCTAGCACATGCCACAAGAAGAACAATCAGGCTTATGTAACATTGCAAGAGTTGCAAAATGACAATAGATATCAAAATCAAGGACATTGGGTAACCTGATCAGCAATACTAGCAGCTTCAGCATATGCATCTTGAATATTTTCAGCAAGCCTGTGCAGAAATATATTTGATATTCCTCCTGCAGCAACAATAAAGGGGCCAGTTCCTAGAGTGAGAAGTGCAATTTGCCAGCTGTTAACCAACCCAATCACAAGACCACCAATAAAGGTTGCCATATTATGAATATAATTTCCCACCTGTAACAAAAAGGCCATTTCTGAGAAATACTCACAGAGATGAGGCATGAATGAGTCCAAGTTGAAAAACAATAAATCTATACATAATTTAATCATTTGCAAAACAAGCACAAAGACATGGAACATACTTTTTCACTGAGAGCTGACTGGATAAGTAACACGTCACTCAACACTTGACTCACAATGTCACCATTGTTCCCATATGTGTCGAAAAAACTCATGTCCTGGTTCAGTAACACTTGGACATACTTTGACCTGATGACAGCAGTTTGCCTCTCCCCAGTAAGAATCCAGCAAGAGACCTCTGTTACAAGATAAAACAAGTACTTTCAAAATAATGAAAAGGTTAGAAATAATCATGTGCCAATAACAAAAAACAAAACAAAATCTATTCCAAACGCACCTATCCATCCAGCAGCAAAAACTGCAACCGCTATGTAAACGATGTCTAGAGCATGCTGCAGCATTAACAAGGATAACAACAAATCAGAATAGGTACAAGGAAACAAACCAATGGTAAAAAACATGGTATGATAATCAGACATGCTGATATTTAATTAACAGGAAGCAGGAAAGCAGGGAAATAATGTCATTCATGTGAGCACAAAATTTGCAGTTGAAACAAGAGGGAGATGAGTTTGCATGAAAAGTTTTCATGTGTCAGATAAAGATGAATTGTATCAGATACAGATATTCCAGGATCTCAGACAAAATATTGAAGTACTTTGGAAATCTTATACCACTTAGTCTTACATGACATTATTTCCCATACAAAAAAAAATATGGTGATTTACAATTAAGAATTCTCATGAGCAGATTGTTTATGGTTAAAACAGCTGTGTGGAAAGCTTCCATCCATAAACTCAAAAAAACATCAATAGCATGCCTCATAGACAAAGAATTCTCAACAATGTATCTATACTTCCTTTCAGCTAGACCATTTAGTTGAGACGTTTGTGGGCAAGAAATCCTATGATTGATCCCATTTTCTTGAAGAAATTCAGTAAATTCTTTTGACATATATTCACCACCACCATCACATAAGGATTTGAACCGAAAACTGAATTTTGACGTATGTATGAAATCTACGAAACAAAGAGAACACTTCAGATTTGTTTTTCATGAAATAAATCCAAGAATAGCCAGTGAAGTCATCAAAAAATATAACATAATACTTGCTACCAGACATAGACTCAATAAGGGCCGGCCTCTAAACATCGAAATGAATAAGTTCAAAAGGCTTTGAAGCTCTATTATTACAAGAAACAAAAGGCAGCAAGACTCTTACAAACGCAACAATTGGGACATAGACCACCACTACCATCAGACCAAACTGTTAGAAAACAAAGGGTTCGATAATGAACCCATAAATGCACACTAAAGGTGCAAATACACAAACCCACTAAGGGGCAACCAAAAGCACATAAAGTGCTAAACCCATAAAGGGGTTAAGCCAAAAGGCTAAAAGAATATCTCTTTATTATGAAAAATAGGGTAAAACCCCTTTTACAATGGAGCTAAAGCTCCCTCAAGAATAAATGAAATACAAGGGGAAGACCCTTATTTATAACCCTTTAGAGGAGCCACATAGGGGGCTCCCAAAGGAGTCGTTGGGAGCCCCCAACGGTCACAAGTGACCGTTGGGGGCTCCCCAACGACTCTTTTGGGGAGCCTCCCTAGGTGGCGCAAACCACAAAAAGAAGAAAATAAAAATAAAAAAATAAATTACAATAAAAATACATGAAATGACTAAACTACCCCTACGGCTAATAATAGAGAAATACATATTTTATATATATAATTAGGTAGATACATATACATATATACCATATATGTATACGTATCAACCTTTATATATATATATATAATATATATGATTACACTAATTAAGAAATATATTTTAACACCCTCCCCCCCCCTCAAACTTTGTGTGGGGAACGAAAAGATTGAAGAATACAAGAGGAAGAATCTCAAGGCTTCAAGAGTCTTCAGTAAGGATGTCATGAAAATAGCAAATGTCTTCCTTCAAAAGTCTTTATTGGTGAGCACCTTCCATGATCTATCCAAGGTACTCCTTTCTATCTCATCTTCAAGATCATGTGGAACAAACCAAGAACAGGTCCAAGTAAAAGATATCTTTGCACTTTAATCAAGTGGAATATTCCAAACAAGATGAATCAATCAAAATCATATCAGATGATTCATCCAAGAAACAATGGTGCAAAAAGATATAAAAGCATAATTATTTTATTTAAAGCACAGGATTCGTCAGGACAAGATAATTACTTATGCATGCAAAATGATTTTAGAAGACCATCTTTCAAAATCATATACTTAAAAAATAATGAGAAAATTTTAAAGTGTATGCGAAAATGTATAATAAGAATGCTTAATGCATTCACATGATTCAATAATGAACAAACAAAAAACCACAATGAGGAACATTGAGATAGTTCATGAAGTGACAACATAAAGAGCCTTCAAAGAGCCAACTCATAAGAAAATATATGAATCTTAATCAAGTGAGAGCTTAAAAAGCCATTATGAGCATATGCATATTGAACCAACACTTAAAAGAGTCATTAATGAACATGCTTCAATCATACTTTAATCAAGTAATATTACTTGAGCTTACAAGATAAGAAAACAAGTGTTTATTGATTTGACCAATCCTCTTGAAGGCGATTTCACAAAGGAAATGCTCAAGAGCATAAGATAAAAGAGTGTATAAAACACAAGAGTTTAAAAAGTTTTAAGTCCATTTATGAGACAAAACTATCAAAATATATTATTTGATTTAAACCATGGTTGTCAGTTGAGGAAGCGGGAGCGGGAAGCGATACGGGAAGCGGGAGCAGGAAGCGAGGCACTTTCAAAATTTTAGGAAGCGGGGAAGCGTGGGACCACTTAGGACTGATTCGGGAAGTGTCTCGGAAGCGACCTAGGAAGCGTCTCGGAAGCGACCTAGGAAGCGTCTCGGAAGCGAGGGGGAAGCGAAAAAAATAAAAATAAAAAATAAAAAATACAAAAAAATTGAAAAAAACAGGGGAAGCGTGGGGGAAGCGAGGGGAAAGCGTGATGGGAAGCGTGCTTCCCATTAAAGGGAAGTGCGTCCCCCATTAAAGGGAAACGCGTCCCCCATTAAAGGGAAGCGTGCTTCCCAAAAAAGGGGGCGCTTCGGGGAAGCGCGCTTCCCCTTTTAGTTAGGCGCTTCCGGTAACCCTGATTTAAACAATATGTGCACATAGCAATTGTGCTATAAAGTGAACATGAGTTAGAAAATCTCATATTAATACCAAATTTCAAATTTCATTGTAAATCTCAACAATAGTTTATCCATTACAAGCAATCACCTTATTAGACCTCAAAAAAACCCACAAATCAAGTGTATACGCTACTAGAACAAGAACATAAACATAATGTCACTAAAAGCCAAAGACACACACGAATGTATGACAATACATCTCTTGTCTACATAAAATGACACTTGAATTGAGTGAAAGAAGTCAACCATGGGTATACATCTCAGCGACTAGAACAAGGACACAAATGCCAACATGGACTAAAAATCACACACAATGGTGTGAATCACCGTGCCTTGTCAACATATAATGACACTCAAGACAAGTGTGTTCAGCTACTAGACCAAGAGAACAAAGCCAACAAAGGGCTACCAACACACACAAAGGTGTGAACAATATGTTTTGTCTACATATGATGACACTTAGATAAGAGGCATAAAAGGAGAAGACACTTGAGGCAATAAAGCTTGTAATGGAAATACAATTAAAGAACATCAATTTCTCAATATAACTTGAAACACTAAGGTTTCAAACTTTAGACATCCATCACAAGTATACATAATTAAAAGCATTCATAAAATCAACAGCCAAAAAAAAATGAGTGACACACTCATAATTAGAGATCTCAAAACAAGTCATTTTAGAGTCAAACTACAAGTTGACAATCTAAAATGACATAACACGAGGTGCCCATAACTCACCTCGACAAACATCTCTAATATATCAATAACAAGGCCAAAAAGGATTGATGCATCATATAACAACTTGTGATGGACAAAATAAGGGTCATAAAAGGCAAAAATACTCTTTCAAAACACAATGACATAAAAAGAAATCATCTTGGGATAATCAAGAGAAGAAAACCAAGCTTTTAACAAAGAAATCACAAGAACCATAACGGTTCACAAAGAGAGTTTTAACACAATACCCAAAGAAAGAATATTTAAAAGTACTTGAAAATTTATAAAATTGGGATTAAATATCATACAACAAGTTTTAATATTCTTTGATTGTGATGAGATATGCGGAAACTGTAATGAAATAAGCGGAAGTAACCAAGAATGCTAAAGCATTCACTATGTCCCACACGGACAAGTGCAACAAGCACAAGAGAGAAAATCCACTAAGGGATATACAAAGGGCCTTACAAAAAGGCTACACACATGAAAAATAATATCACTATTATTGAAGAGGAGCTCTCAAGAGCAATACAACATACATGGGGGGTTCCCCCTATTTATAAGAAGAGGAGACCAAAGGGGCTCCCAATAGAGTCGTTGGGAGCCCCCAACGGTCACATATGTGACCGTTGGGGGCCCCAACGACTCCATTGTGGGGCCCCTTTTCGGTATCCAAAAAATACAAAAATAAAATTAAAAAGAAAAATAAAAAATAGTGAAATACGAGAAACAAAATAAGTACCCCTATGGGGTACTTTGTGAAATGACCATAATACCCCTATCGGGTATTATGGTATTATTACATATGTTTTAACACCCCCCCTCAAACTTTACGGGGGAATGACCGAAAGTTTGCCAAGGAGGAACAAGAAGCGAGGAGCAGGCAGGGCTTTGGTGAAGAAATCGGCAAGTTGATATTCTGAAGTGACATATGGCAGTGTTACTGTCCCACGAAGATATTCATCACGTACATAATGACAGTCCATTTCAATATGTTTCGTCCTCTCATGGAAAGTGTGGTTGCTGGCAATGTAGATAGCACTTTTGTTGTCGCAACAAAGCTTCGAAGCCCCGGTAATTTCGACTCCCATATCTTGAAGAAGACTTCGAAGCCACACCAGCTCCATTGTAGTGGTTGCCATAGCCCTGTATTCTGCTTCAGTAGAAGACAATGAGACTTTCTGTTGTTTCTTGCACCTCCAAGCAATTAGCGAATCTCCTAAGAACACACAAAAGCCAGTAGTTGAGATTCGATCATTTGGGTTTCCTCCCCAGTCAGCATCAGTATAAGCTAGTAAATCTAAGGAAGAGATTGAGGATAGGAATAGCCCTTTAGTCAAAGTATTTTTAATATATCGAATGATCCGTAGCACAGCACTCATATGCACAGATGTGGAAGCATGCTGAAATTGGCTTGCAGAGTGCACAGCATGAGCAATATCGGGCCTGGTGATAGTCAGATAGGTGAGGGAGCCTATGAGTTGCCTGTAGGGCGTAGGATCGTCCAGCATAACTCCATCCTCCAGTCGTAGTTTAGCATTGATAACCTCGGGAGTCTCCACCTTTTTATCATCTGAAATCCCAGATTTGGAACATAGGTCGGCAGCAAGCTTCATCTGTGACAGTATATACCCTCGAGGAGAGTATGCAACTTCTATACCAAGAAAGTACCTGAGAAAACCCAGATCAGACATATCAAAATTATGTTTTAACATATTTTTAACTTTAAGAATACCGCTTTCATCATTGCCAGTGATGATCATATCATCAACATAAAGCAGAAGGATGATGATACTATTACCTGCATTTTTAACAAAAAGAGCAGTGTCAGTATAACATGAGCGAAATCCCAATTGTAACATGATAGCACTAAATCTATCATACCAAGCCTTAGGGGCTTGTTTAAGACCATATAAGGCTTTTAATAACCGAAGGGTTTGACCTTGATTAACACTGATTCCCGGCGGAGGGTCCATATATACTTCTTCATTCAACTGACCATTAAGAAAGGCATTTTTAACATCTAATTGGAATATAGGCCATTTCTTAGATGATGCTACCGCAATTAAAGTTCTAACGCTTGTCATGCGAGCCACGGGAGCAAAAGTCTCCTCATAATCGATGCCATATTCTTGTGAGTATCCCTTAGCAACTAATCTAGCTTTATAGCGCTCTAGGGAACCATCACTTTTTGTTTTGACTTTGTAGACCCATCGACATCCTATAGCTTTCTTATTTGGAGGAAGGTGAACTATTTCCCAAGTTTTAGCTTTATTTAAAGCATCTAGTTCAACTTTCATTGCTTCAACCCAATGAGGTATACTTTTTGCTTGATTATAATGGGAGGGTTCATAGTAAGAATGCAAGGCTATTAGACAAGCTCTATATTTAGGTGAAAGAGTTTCATATGAGACAAACCTATTAGGTGGAATTGATTCTCTAGAAGAACGCCTAAGGGAGGTTTCTTCTAGGGGTTCATTAAGCCGCAAGAATTTTTCTAAAGCACTAATAGGTTGGGCTTCCTCACGCCGAGTGTATACTTGGAGATTGTCACCATTAGTTGGTGATACATCATCATCATGAGAATCATGAGTATTTTCTAAAATTTCCGGATGACTCAAAGAGTCATCATTTGAATCTTCTAAAAGATCATTGATAAACATATAATCAATTTCATTTGATTTTTCCAATATGTCAAATCCATTTTCATCTTCTAAAAAGGTTACATCTTTGGAGACAAATAACTTATTGTTTTTATGATCAAAGCATCTGTAGCCTTTTTGATTTTCACCATATCCTAAAAATACACATTCTATTGCTTTAGGTGACAATTTATCTCTTTTATGTAAAAGAACAAAGCATTTACACCCAAAAATCCGAAGACGATTGTAGTCGGGTGTCATATTAAAAAGTTTTTCATAAGGAGAGATATTATTCAATTTTGAAGATGGCATCCTATTGATTAAGTAGGTGGAGGTTAACACGGCTTCGGCCCAAAAATTTTTAGGAATATTTTTAGAAATGAGTAAGGATCTAGTGGTTTCCAAAATATGTCTATGTTTTCTTTCCGCTAGACCGTTTTGTTGAGGAGTTCTTGGGCAAGATTTTTGATGACAAATGCCATGTTGTTTTAGATATGCTTGAAAATCATTTGATAAGTACTCTCCACCCGAATCGGATCTAAGAATGGATATTTGACTTTGAAATTGATTTTGAATTTTTGCATGGAATTCTTTAAAGAAGTTAAAAACTTCCGATTTAAAGTTAAGAAAATAAATTCATACATATCTAGTATAATCATCAATAAAAGTAACATAATATGAATAACCACCTTTAGATAGAACCGGAGATGGCCCCCAAACATCGGAATGCACCAATTCAAAAGGTCTTGTTGTCACAAAGGATCTAATAGGAAAAGGAGTAGACTTCATTTTGCCAAAAATGCAATCTTTGCAATTGATATCTTTTTCTTTACAAAACTTGTGTCCAAAAGGAAAAAGATACATTTTAGAGTAACTTGGATGTCCAAGCCTTTTATGCCAAGTTTCAATATTTTTGTCTTGGACATAAGTACAAAATGAGGTATTTGGAAGTATTAAATTATCCATAAAATAAAGGTCGCCCTTCCTATGGCCTTGCCCAATCCGCTTCCCGGACCGGAGATCCTGCACAAAGCACCCTTGGGATGAGAAAGATATTTTACATCCATGGTCGGCTATTTGAGAAACGGAAAAGAGGTTAAGATTTAATTTTGGAACTATTCTAACTTTTGGAACAAGGAAATTTTGAACATTTTTAGAATCAAGAGATACAACACCATTTATTTTGAGAAAAGTTCCATCGGCCGTAGAGACACAAGACATTTTTGAATTGGTGTGCACATTGGTTAATGCATTTTCATGAGGGGTCATGTGAAAAGAAGCTCCGGAATCTAAAATCCAAGAGTACGTACCGGGAGGTGATGATGAGGCAATGGCGGCACCGGAGGTGGAAGAAGTGACCTTTAAAATTTGTTGAAGAGCCAAGGAGATTTGTCCAAGAGTATCTTTGAGATCCCCGTTCTTGCCGTCATCTTCTTTGGTGGTGGATTCTTCAACGGAAGCCACCTTTGGCTTGAATGCTCCATTTAGCTTTGGGCAAACGGGTTTAATATGTCCCGGCTCATAACAATGGTGACATATAATCATTTTTCTTCCACCACTCCCTTGCTTACCAAAATGAGGTGGTTTGTATGTTTTAACATGATTGCCGGGTTTAGATACGACAAGAACTTCCTCTATGCTTTTACCCATGCTATGCCTAGTCTCTTCTTGAGTAATCTCGGCAATAGCTTCTTCTAAGGGAGGAAACGTGGATCTATGGAGAAGTGAGGATCTCACTTGTTCAAATTCGGGACGAAGCCCAAATAAAAATTGAAACAATCTATCTTGTTCCATTTGTTTTTGTCTTAGAACCACATCCTCCATAGATACCCATTTAGGCTCTAAAAGAGCCAATTCATCCCACAAAGGATTTAGAGCACTATAGTAATCTTGTATGCTCATGTCTCCTTGTTTTGTGGTTCTTACTTTTTCTTGCAAGAAATAAGCTCTTGCAAGATCCTTTTGGGTAAACATACCCTTCATAAAAAACCAAGCTTCATTTGCCCGGCGGAATTTTGCAATATTTGCACATACCTTAAGTTCGACATTATTCATAAACCATGCTAGGATTTTTGCATGGTTGCTCTCCCAATCTTCCATTTGATGATTATAATCTTCAATGGCCTTGAGACGAGCATCGCCTTCAAGTGCTTTCTCTTGATCTCCTTCCATCTTTGTGAGCTTAAGTTGGGGTTCCGGAACGGTTCCCATTACATAACCCCAAAGCTTCTTGCCTTTGAGATTATTCTCCATTGCGGATGCCCACATCATGTAATTTTTTCCATTGAGTTTGAATGATAGATCGATCTTGACTTCCATTGCTACACAAGGAAGATGTGAGAAAGAAAGGAAGTAGAGAGAGACAAGATTTTACCTTTAGAAGATCTTATGGCCCTGATACCATGTAATGAAATAAGCGGAAGTAACCAAGAATGCTAAAGCATTCACTATGTCCCACACGGACAAGTGCAACAAGCACAAGAGAGAAAATCCACTAAGGGATATACAAAGGGCCTTACAAAAAGGCCACACACATGAAAAATAATATCACTATTATTGAAGAGGAGCTCTCAAGAGCAATACAACATACATGGGGGGTTCCCCCTATTTATAAGAAGAGGAGACCAAAGGGGCTCCCAATAGAGTCGTTGGGAGCCCCCAACGGTCACATATGTGACCGTTGGGGGCCCCAACGACTCCATTGTGGGGCCCCTTTTCGGTATCCAAAAAATACAAAAATAAAATTAAAAAGAAAAATAAAAAATAGTGAAATACGAGAAACAAAATAAGTACCCCTATGGGGTACTTTGTGAAATGACCATAATACCCCTATCGGGTATTATGGTATTATTACATATGTTTTAACAGAAACATACAAAGTGGTATAAGCACTTACAATGTCTTAAAATGATTAAACAAAAGAGTCAATATCCAAGTCCATTACACTTTCACAAAAAGAAATGTGCACAAAAGCTTCACAATGTAAAAATGTCTACGAAGAGACAATACACATACAAGCACAAAAGCTTTACAAAAGATGTGCGCGAAAGCACTCACACAACACTTGAACAAATGCGCACAAAGGCGTAAAAATAGCAAACATACACTAAGGCATGTATTTCAAAGAAAATAAGGAATGCTTGAGACCCTCAAGCCTTAATTATGCAATTATATGCTTAACAAATGCAATTTAAGACAAAGAAGACCATATTACGGCCAACGTAGGCATCCTTTTAAAAGAAGATATACAATCAAGAGGTTTTGAAACCTTATGTGAAAAATACAAACAAACAAGTTTACAAAGTTGCATCATTAGAAGAAAATCAAAATTAATGAAATCTTTTATACCAAAAGATGCAATAGACACACTATACATATTAAGATTCTATATAGTATGGGAAGTTCTTTTAAAAGATCTTTGTTAATGAACACAATGATTTATACAACATATTTAACACAAAAAAAAATCAAAATTCTTTAAATAAACCAAAAACATTGAAAGACCTTTAGGAGTTCTCACAAATAGTTATTATTAACAAGAACTACTTAGGATTCATAAAAAAGTGAACAACAAAGATTTAGATACGAGAAATTCTCATACAAGAATTATATCAATTTTTCACAAAAAAATGTACTAAAAACTATAAACAAGAGAGGACCTCGAAACAAATTAGGCTTCATATGAGAGTCAAGAGCTTTTAAGCAAAAATCATTAATTTAGCAAGAAAACATATATAATTTTAGAAGTTAACTTATAGGTCAATCATGAAACAATTATGTAAAAAATCATAAATCTCACATAATTGAAGACAATTTTGAAAAACATAAATTACTATTATATGTGATGGGTAATCGATGAATGCATAGAGAAGTATGTGAATTATCACAATCCTTCATATACAAAAAAAAATCAATCTTATTCAAACTTTCTTTAAGAACTTCTTACATATACAAAAGATTTTTATCACAACCATGTATGTTCATTTATAAAAAATCTCTAAAAAATATTCGTGTATAAATACAATGCTAAGAAGTGTGCACAAGGGTACAAGGAGAACTCTCATAAATGCACAAAGGCACGGATAATATGAACTTCAAGCTTTTAATACTTGAAGTCAACATAATAGAAAACACCTAAAGTCATACGAGTTCAAGTAGGATTGACATCAAATTTTAAAAATATAATATACAACCCATTTTTGAGCAATCATATATTTGAAAAACAAACAAGTTAATCAAATTTTAAAAGGAGATATTTTAAAACATGCGAACACGTGAAATGTGAAATGTGAAAAGAAAGGATTCAACTATCATAAATATTAAATGTACAAAATATATGCAAGAAAAGTAGTTTCATAATGCATAATACTTTATGAAAGGCGATACATACCGAATAACTTCAAAAAAGAGAACAATGAATACTTCACCATTTCTTGAGCGGCACGCTTTCCGATGCACCAAAAGACAACCCCGATCGTGACCTTGCTTTGATACCATGTTAGAAAACAAAGGGTTCGATAATGAACCCATAAATGGACACTAAAGGTGCAAATACACAAATCCACTAAGGGGCAACCAAAAGCACATAAAGTGCTAAACCCACAAAGGGGTTAAGCCAAAAGGCTAAAAGAATATCTCTTTATTATGAAAAATAAGGTAAAAACCCTTTTACAATGGAGCTAAAGCTCCCTCAAGAATAAATGAAATACAAGGGGAAGACCCCTATTTATAACCCTTTAGAGGAGCCACATAGAGGGCTCTCAAAGGAGTCGTTGGGGGCTCCCCAACGACTCTTTTGGGGAGCCTCCCTAGGTGGCGCAAACCACAAAAAAGAAGAAAAGAAAAATAAAAAATAAATTACAATCATATTCCAAACGGAATATGCGTAAAAATACATGAAATGACTAAACTACCCCTATGGCTAATAATAGAGAAATATATATTTTATATATATAATTAGGTAGATACATATACATATATACCATATATGTATATGTATATGTATCAACCTTTATATATATAAAATATATATGATTACACTGATTAAGGAATATATTTTAACAGCCTATTCCCGCTTGCTTCATTTGCAACAAGCTTGGCCACATTAAGGCTATTTGTTGGTATAAAGATGATCCAAATTACAATTTGGAAGCTATCCAAATTACATGACCAGTTTTATGAATAAGACCATTAGACAAGTCTATTAATAAAACCCTTATTACAATGAGCAAGACGATAATGTCAAACATCAAATTTATTGGATTCAGATTCATCAAAAATGGAGACATCAAGAACCGGCTTCAAAGCAGCAGCATGAAGCAGCAGCACGACCAACATGTCTCAATGAAGAAGGTTCTTCCTTGATGACATACATGTTTCTTCGTCTCTCCTCTTCAGTGTATGTCTTCTTCGTGAGAAGATCCTTCACATACACAAAAGATAGTGTGAAAACAATAAAAGAATTTGTATTATCAACAAGTTTAGATATGGAAATCAAATTCTTTTTTATATTGGGTACACACAACACGTTAGGCAAAGATAATGAATTAGAATTGACACCTTCATTCCTCCTAAAATTTAGGCCAGCCAAACTTTATCATCTGAACCCTGAGAGTTGGATCTAGCTTGCTGGTTTTTCTTTTGGGTCTGATTCTTATTATGTGTAGCTTCCAAATTGTAATTTGGATCATCTTTATACCAACAAATAGCCTTAATGTGGCCAAGCTTGTTGCAAATGAAGCAAATGGGAATAGGCCTCCGACACTGACTATTCAAAGGGATATTCAAAGTAGGTAAACCACCTCTACCTCCTTGGCCATTTACTTTGTCACGTCCTCCACCACCTTGAAACAACTCTCTTCCTCTTCCACAGTATGTATTAGTGACCAGCACCTCCTGTGTGCTATGAAATGACTCTTCATTTCCATCTATTGACATCTCATAATGTAGAGTAACTTGGCTCTCAACTCGTCAAAGGTAGTAAGCTTGGGAAGGTACCATAAAGTTGTAGATATGACATGATATTCGGAATCCAGACCACTGAGCGCTTGTTGATCCTTCTCTTTATCATCAACTCGCATCCCACCATCACTAACTGATCCGTAATGGACTTCATCTTATTCAGATAGTCTAAAATGCTCATCGACCATTTCTTCATATTTTGAAACTCTTTCTTCAGATGCATGATTTTGGCTTTCGAAATCCACGAGTAAGTTTGAACCAATTTGTTCCATAGATCCAAAGTTGAATAGCCATCTAGAATTGTAAAATCCAAGAATTTTCTATGAATTTTCATTAATAAAAATAGAATTTTTGCCCAAATATGGTTTGCAATTTTTATTTGGATTTAACTTGCCTTTAAAATTAGTAGATGATAATTAATTTGGCATTTAATTGCTAAATTTTAATTAAATTAGCAATAGTAAATTAATTAATATTTAATTGAGAATTTAGATGGCAATTAAATAATAAAAACTAACTTTATATCGATTAGGGTTTAAAAGAATTATCGAAATGGTTATTGGATTGATCCAATTCATATTGGATCTTTTGGACCAACCCGATTCACGTTGGATTGGTTGGATCAACCCACGTGGGGTTGAATCATGGTTGCCAGTCGAGGAAGCGGGAGCGGGAAGCGTGCACTTTCAAAATTTTAAGAAGCGAGAAGCGTGGGTCAATTTAAAAGTGAATCAAGAATCGTCTCAAAAGCGACCTAGGAAGTGAACCGAAAGCGAGAGAGAAGCGAAAAAAAAGTAAAATAAAAATAAAAATACAAAACAAAAAATGAAAAAAGGGGGAAGCGCACTTCCCCACTAGGCTAGGCGCTTCTGGTAACTCTGGGTTGGATCCACTTGAATCTATCTAGAAGGCCTTGAGGTGGTGCCTAAGAGACATGTGGCTAGCCATGTGACCATATGGCCAAGCAAGTAGAAAGCCAAGTGGCACATGTGGCAAGCCATGTGATCTAGTTAGTAGCAAATTCATATAGGACATGTGACAAGCTTAGAGATAAGGAAGTTAGAAGTAGAAACCATGTGGCAAGCCATTTAGCAATGTGACCAAATTAGTAGCAAATCCATATAGGACATGTGGCAAGGCAGTTAGAAGTATAAACCATGTGGGACAAGTGTCAATCATAGACTAAATGAGATAAGCAAGTGGGAAGTCTACTTGGACAAGTGGATCACCAAGTGGGGGGAAGGCTCTAGAAGCTCCTCTCTCTCTCTCTCTCTCTCTCTCTCTCTCTCTCTCTCTTGGTCGACCTATAATATTCTGTAATTTTTTTATTTATAAAATTTAGTAAATGTCGTTTTTACTCAATTAATCATGTTATGCAATTTTGGTGTAAAATAATATATAATATTAGTTTAGGGCTTGGCACAGGCTTTGGATCGTGGATCTTGTGGATAAGATCCATGGTCTAAGGTTTCTAATTGACTTTATTTTTTTTTGTTTAGAAAAGTTAATTAGGTTAGGTGTTAAATAAGTTAAAAATAATAATATTAGCATGATATTTAAAGATAATGAAACCTTATATTTAAATATCAAGGCTTACTAAAGTGGGACGTCTCCTCTCTAAGAAGAAAGGGGATTTTCCTCTTTATAAACTGACGTGACCCCTCTCTCAAAATAGAAACTGTGTATTGAAAGAGAGGGCAGCAATAGAGAGAGAGAGAGAGAGAAAAAGAGAGGGTAACGGGTGAGAGAGGCTACCGATTTTTGGAGAGCTCGGGAGACGAGGTCGTGTGGAAGCCATCGACCACCGTGTGTGAAGCTTCGTTAGGTTCATATCGCATCAACGAAGGTACAGGTTTCTCTCCCAGTTCGATAGGTGAGGGGATTGGCATGGGTCGATTATGACATGGGTTTACGAGAGTAAAATATTTGGATTTTGGGCTAGGCGTTTTTTTTTTAATTTATAATCGGTCCAGATCTATGTAAATTAATTTGATTATTAGGTTTATAAATGTGGGAATTCATTAAGCATAAACAGATTTGTGTTTGGATGTTGAATCTCGATACTTAGAATATATTCAGATTCATTAACGTGTACAGAATTTCTTAGGATATGGTTTAGTTCAGGTGATCGTAATGGCATGTTCAGAACTTGATTTAACAAGTATCATTTTTTTTATGAAGCATGCACAGTCCCTGTTCAGATATTGATTTCTGGTTGAAATCGCATGTGCAATTTTTTTTTATTATTATGTATCGGTTCTAGAGATGTGGCACGCACAGATTTGGGTTGTTCATAGACTGAACTCAGAGGAATAGCATGTTCACCCAAATCGTGTTTGCAGATTTAAATAAATGTGCAGATTTGCATTAGCATGAATCGATTTCAGATATTCGATAATCCACGAACAGTTTCCCGTCAGCATGAATTGAGTTTAGCTATCCCGTGTTCAGGTTCAGACTTTATTTTTTTCCATTTAACATAGATCGATCCTTGCTATGATTGGACCTTGCGCAGATTTTAAATTGTTATCATGCTTTGATTTTAGTTAGTACCTGTTTATGTATAGATTCTTTTATTTCACCATGCCCTGAATTTTTTTATGCTTCTAGTATGGGTGTATGAGTATCTATGTTCACGCAAAAGCTGAGTGTTGGTATGTTCGGATTTCCATTTTTTGTAAATACGTAGTTACTAAGTGATAAATAAAATCTCAGTTTTATTTTTCTTGACTTGTTAAATCTGATTTCTTTGATTCACGCATATTATGATCGTGATTCGATAAGTCTTGAATGCATTCACATTAAATGTGGACACAACTAATTAAATCAGAGTTATTGTTAAGCATGATTTAAATAGGGATTTTTTCTAATTAAAATCTGATTTTTTCTGGTATGAACATGAGAAATCTGGCATCTTGTTCATAAAACCTGATTTTCGAGCTGTACCGGTAAATTCTGATTTCTTTTAGGGAGAGTCATAAATCTAAATTAATTTTTAGCGATGCTCTAAATCTGATTTCCTGTCATCATAGCTACTTTAAGATCTAATTACTTTTGTTTATCGCAGTCACTGCTAAAAATCCGATTATTGTTTGAAATTAAGTGACGGCTGAACCTCTCTTTGATGACATAAACCTAGATTGGATTTTCTTTAAAAGCAAATTTGAGATTTAATTATCCAAGTCTGAATCACTAAACGAGGACTTAAATAAATGGAAATTTATTCTTTTAGTTGTACCAGTTAGTTGAGGTATTGAATTTGATCCTTAGCATTTAATCGAACCAATCCTTGTATTAACATTACACCGGAAGTTTTAGGGAATGGATTGAATCTTTAGAAAAAGGGAATGATTTGAATCTAAATTGATTACATGAATTGGGTTTTAGTTCAAGCGTGGTTTAAATCTGAACTTATGAAGTAAAAATCTGAATCCCATACAGTGATGCTACAAATCAAATTTTTTATTCGGTTAACAAATAGGTTTCTTTTCGGCTATTATATGAATGAAGACTTAGCCATAACATAAATATGTGATTTATATGATCTGATGGGAATGTGCATTTATATATTCTTTTGTTTATAGGAGTGGGATGTCTCTATGAGACGGTGCTCTGTTTTAATGACACTGGTTGTGTAACGGCTATGGTTGAGTCATTTGTAGCCCTTATGAGGTTGTGTTTGTTTCTGTTTTTTAATAGAAACTGTGAAATGCTTGGGTAAGATATTTAATTTTCAAATTCGGATATGGGTTGGTTCAGAAAATGCATTTTTCTAATTTGACCGACGTTTATTTTAGGTCTTTTTCGATTTGGATCGGAGTCGACCCGTTCTATTTACATTTAGATTGACGTCAACATGGATCTGGATCCAGTCCAGGATCCATATTGACTGTGCCTTGTATGGGCTGAAATTCAAATGGATGTGGATTTGGATCCATCCATAACTTATTTAAAACACAAAAATGAATTTAAACTTTAAGAAATATATATATAAGTAAAATATATATTTTTATATATTTAAAGAGGACTTGATAGGGTAGAGTTCTACCCTTGGGTACAACTCTACCCCAAGCAATTCCTCTAGAAAGGGGCGTCACCCCCTAAAGAGGAAACTCCTCGTTAATATAAAAAAATTAAAAATATAAGAAAGAATGTAAAGGTAGAGTTCTACCTTGGGTAGAACTCTACACCTAACTCTATCTATAAGGGGGCGTCAACACCCCCCCACCCCATCGAGAGAGCCTCTCGTTAATAAATAGATAGAGGTTAAACCTCTCTCAAAGTCATTAAGCTGAAAAAATTAATATTAGAGAGAGAAAACACCTTCAATGTCTCCTTCCTCTAAGTTTTCGCAGATCTGAAAGCAAGGTAAGGGATTTTCTCCTAATCTGATAGAAAGGGGTTGAGCTTAGGCCGAATCAAGCATAGGTTTAAAAAGGAAGAAATCAAATTTGTGCTCCATACACAGATTTCTTTTTATTGTTCTTGGCTGTCCAACTCAATGATTTTTTTTAACTACCCTGATAATTTGAACAGATTATCGAGTTATGGATATTTTAATAGCAAGAACAGATTTATTATAGGTTGATTAAATTCTGATGTCTTTACACCTGGATCGGGTTTAGGACATGTTCAGGTTTATCGTTGTTTATGTATTGAATTTTATTGATGTTTCATAGGTTCTTGAGTAATCATACATTGATTTAATCTATAAGTACATGTATATATTTGTTGCTGCAATCTGTTTCAAGATTCGGATGGTTTCTTTTTTTTTAGAAGACCCATGGTTCAAGTTCCATCAGTCTTTCATAGAGTACTTAAATCTTTTCTGGAGACTTAAGACAGATTTCTTTTTTTTAAAAGCCATCGTTAATCATTGTTGCAGGTGACGATTAGGTTCTTCAGACAACCGGTGGCGCGATGCAACATGGCTTGAGATCTCACTCTCCTCTCTGGCGTCCTGTTTTGGCTTGTACTTTTGCTCATGGGGGAAGAAAACCCTATTTCTGTATAGAATAAAATTTTATCAGTAAAATATACTTTTGCTCACTAGCTGTTTTGCTAAAAATGTTTTTGCTGGATTTTTGTGCTAACGCGCCCAGAAATGTCAACTTGTTCGTCTTTTCAAAGAAAATTTGTTTACGCTGAATTATGAATTTAAAAACTCCGAATTTCGAAAGATTTCTCTAAATATTTTTCATAATTACAAGTTGAAATTTTTGGGGCATTACAACTTAGTATCAGAGCCAGGACAGGAAGAGTTGAGTCTTGACCATCGAGCATCCCATCGCACTGTAGGTAGACCTCTTTTGCTTTAGTATTTGAATACATGCTTAAACTAAAATATTGCATTTGCTTTGTATGAAGTACTCTTGTTTGATGGATTCGTCGGTTGGTCCCAGTGGCAGTCAGAGCAGGGGCGCACGTAGGATGAATGCCCGTTCTGTTAGGGGGAGGGGTCCCTTTATAGAGAGGGGAGGACATGGAATGTCCTGGGTCGGTTACTGGGCTAACCGTCCACCCCTACCCACCTTTACGGATGAGTCGGGCGTTCCACTATCGGTTGACTACCAGATACCGTTGGCAGCATCATGGGCCTCATTATATGCCGGGAGGAATGGGTGTGTGCCTTCGCATGTTCGGGTCAACCAACATGCTAAACCAGAAACATCAGGAGGGGCGAATCCCCTAGAGGTTCAATTTGAGTGTGTCTTCTGTGGAGACATAGGGCACGCTCTGGATACTTGTCTCCTTAAGGCAGAGCACGACGAGACGATCGCAGCATAAGGACTTGCGGACATCGCCATTCCAGATCTAAACATAGCGGACCTACCACTAGCAATTGACGAGTGGCCACTACTCTCAGTAGGCACGGCACGGCAGGCCATGTATCACCAATAAACATTTTTTATTCCCCAATAAACATCTCAGACTTGACAATGAGCGGCTCTGGCTCACCAGAGTCCTGCGACGCCGCTCTATAGGGAGGAGACCCCCTGCGATAAGTCACTTCCTTTCACCCCCTCGGCGTAGGTTTAGGCGCACAGGTAATAAAAGGGAATACCTTCGACAGTTTACTAGCCGTCCTTAGAGGAAGTTAGTACCAGTCTAGTTTTGTATGGGAGTCTGTGAACATTCGGAGGTTTATTATGTATTGGTGTTTTATTAACCCGAACATTCTAACTGAAACTGTAATCCTAAGGGAGCGGTCAGTAACCGAGAGAACCTCCCAAAGGCCCAAACAAACAGGATGCATCTTTAACTTCTGCAGAAGAACGTAGAGTTACCGCCTAAGACAAATTTGGTAGTCCAGGTCCCCTAACTCCGAGAACTAGAGACCAATGAGTTATTGTCGCTCGAAGCAAGAAACACTTGTCCACGGAGTTGTGTACCACCTACCCTCTTCAAGGTAAGCCCGAATCTGAGTGGGTTGCTCTTCTTATTAATTATATTTTCCGATGTGTCCGAGTATTCCCTGTACTGAACCCAATCGCTCAAAGATACTGGAGTTCCTCAAAATTTGATTCCTACTACCAGAGTAGTAGGCCCCCAATCATTCATACCTTCAAAAGGTATGTTAACCAAAACTTTATCCATTTAATTGTGCAGACCCACTCAGAGAGATCTGGTAGCTTTAAACTGTCAAGCACGAGTGACCCCGATACCTTTAAACCAGTCAGGCAGAAATTATTTACTTCAGTTTACCTGTATTTTCACTTTACAAACTCGATGATCAATGTGAAACCCTCTTTACCCTGGCTTGGCAACTCATGTGCCAGCATCAAACCGACCTGCAGGCTCGGTTACCAGATCATCATTCATCATCATTATTATTATTTTTTTTCAATCGCAAATTGCCACAACATACCATTAGGTTTTGACTTGTGACATCCCAACACATGGTGACATGCACTTCCAACTCTGCCAAATAGGCAAAGACATTGTTGGTTTCCTTTATTGAGCATGCAGTGTGTTGAGAATAGGTGGTTTAAGATTAAATCTTCTTAGTTTGGAGGTTATTTGAAATTTTTATTTAATAATGGACTTAGATGTAATTTATTCTTTTGGCCTCTCTTTATTTAACATAGAGAGCAGCCCTAATGTGAATTAACGAGTTTTCTTGTGCAGTCGTCTCTCTCTCTCTCTCTCTCTCTCTCTCTCTCTCTCTCTCTCTCTCTCTCTCTCTCTAGGGTTCAGTGTATCTAATCTTTCCTTCAACATGGTATCAGAGTAGCCGATCATGGGAGCGTGATCGTCGATCGTGATCAATCTTCGAATAATCTACACCAACGAAAAAAATTTATATCTTCAAATTAGGTCAGTTGTTCTTATCCTGTGTAAGATCTGATAACAGATCTGGGATTGATGACCCAGATCTGTCATCAGATCTAAGGGAGCAGATGTTTTGTTCCTGTCGTGATTTTCTGTTGTTTGGGAGAACCCTTGCCGTGATTTCCGAGCTTTCGTGTCGTGATTTCCTGTTGTGCAAACCCTTGAGCCCGTGAGTTCCACCTGCCGTGTTTTTTGGGTTTGGCAGCTGATAATAGATTTTAGGTGTTGCTATCTGTGATCGAGATGTGCTGCTGCCGTGATTTTTTATCGTGTTCCTTGTTAGTTGTCGTGAGATCTTGAAGAAATGAGCTTCCTTTTTTGCTGTCGTGATTTACAGCATCTGTCAATATGGTTTCAGCAGCAGCTGTCGTGATTCCAGCATCTGTCGTGATTTCAGCTGGTATCAAATTTCAGCATCTGTCGTGATTTCAGCATCTGTCGTGATTCTCTGCTGGGTCATGAAATGTTTTTTTCATGTTGTCGTGATTTGTTTTCTTTTGCTGTGAAAGAGTTTCAGTTTTGCTCATGTCGTGGAAACAGCAAGCGTGTTTCTCTGCTGTGGTGAAAAATATCTTGTTTATGTGAGTTTTTTTATTGTCGTGGGATTTTGTGTTGAGTATAGATGATGGTCGTCGGTTCTAGCTGATGCGTGATTGTCACACACGTTATTTTATGTGCTGCTAGAAGCCTGTAAAAAAAAATTTATCTCTGGTGTGGCTGTTGGGTTTATAAAACCTGCTATTCAAGTGGGTAAATCTGATTTTTTTTTTGCTAAAATAGAATTAAATATTCAGTATGGGTGAAACTTCGAAATGTGATTCCAAAATTGAACATATTGGAGAGTATAAGGCTTTTGCCAATCCCTTCTCGTATGGCTCTTTTGTAAGGTTGAATGAAACTAACTATGCCAGGTGGTCCAGAACTTTTATGATGTCGGTGTATGGACATCGTAGAAAACATATTTTGTTGAAAGACGAACCCAATGAAAAGGTGGGAAAATACGTTACTTGGGATGAAGATAATGACATAGTTATGTCATGGATCATGAATAGTGTCGAAACCCATATTGCAGATGGTTTAATTTACTATAATACAGTCAAACAGATGTGGGACAATCTTAGAGATATGTATTCACAAGAGACTAATGTGAGTCGTATCCTGCAAGTCGAACAGGAGATATATAATTTACAGCAGGGAGATCACACCTTGGCCCAGTACTATGCATCAGTAAAAGTTGTTTTTGAAAGACTCAATGCTCACAGGCCTCTTTGTTGTTCGAAGCAGAAGGATCATCAAGAACAGACTATGGTTGTTCGGTTTCTTACAGGCTTATCTTCAGAATTCTTTGTTGCAAAAGTCCAAATGTTGACTGGATCAGATGTACCTACTCTTGCTGATGCATACAATTGCATGAGTATACTTGCGATATTTCTTCCACAATCACAGCCTGTGACCCAATCATCTGCTCTAGTTGTCTCCTCTGGTTATGGGCGTGGAAATATTCAGAATATCAGAGGACGAGGTATGGGAGGCAGAGGAAATCTTCAATGTACATTCTGTGGAAAATATAGACATTTAGAAGATCGGTGTTGGGATAAACATGGCCGACCAACCTCTTCTTCATCAAAGTCATATGCTCCTAAAGCAAATGTTACTACTCTCGAGACAACAAAGGTACAGGAAAATATCTCTGCAAGTGACAGTAGTATCACCTTCAGTCGTGCTGAATATGATGAGCTGATAGCTCCTCATCCTTTGAGTTCCACCCCTTCTATAGCTAGTGTTGCCTATTCAACCGGAAATCATCTTCATCCGACTGACAGTAAGTGGATTATTAACTCTGGTGCATCCAGACATTTGTGCGGAAATTCATTTGTTTTTTCATATCTAAAGGATATTAATGCTCATCGAGGAGTCTCATTAGCCGATGGGAGTTCATCCCCGGTTGTTGGTCAGGGAAATATTTTTATATCCTCCTCATTACAATTGCAAAATGTTCTTCATGCTCCAAACTTTCCTCAAAGTTTACTCTCTGTTAGTTGTCTTATAAAAGAACAAAATTGTAGAGTAATATTTGATCTGATGGGTTGTCATTTTCAGGATTTGCTGACGAGGAAGAAGATTGGTGGAGGCTATGAAGAAAATGGAGTTTACTACCTACATCATCCAATGGGTAATGTTCATGTTGTAGTGGAGCATTCATTCAGTCATGTTCAGTGGCATCGTCGTCTTGGTCATCCTTCATTGTCAAAGCTTCGTTCGGTTTTTCCTCAAATTCCTTCCACCACATCATTTCAGTGTGAAGCATGTCAGCTGGGCAAGCATAAACTTCTTCATGCAGATGTATGGGGTCCTAGTAAGACTCCTACTAGGACTCAGTGTCGATACTATCTAGTTATTGTTGATGACTTCTCTAAGTTGCCATGGGTGTTTCTAATAAAAGAACGATCTGAAGTTCCAAGTATTATCAAATCCTTAATTCTTTAAATAAACACTCAGTTTGAATTTATTGTCAAGATTGTTCGCACTGATAATGCTCTTGAGTTTAAATCAAAAGGTTTGTTACAATTTTACCAAGATCATGGCATTCAACCTCAAACTTCCTGTGCCTATTCATCTCAACAAAATGGGGTGGTTGAACAAAAACATAGGCACCTGCTTGATGTTGCCCAGACCATTATGATTCAATCTAATGTTCCTGCGTTATACTGAGGTGATGCGATTACCAGTGCTTGTTATCTGATCAACTGCATGCCTTCTTCTTCCGTGAGTGATCAAATTCCATTACATATCCTAAAACCCAATACCCCACTCTTCTCTTTCTCACCCAAAATATTTGGATGTGTTTGTTTTGTACACAAACTTGGCCCTGACCGTGATAAATTAGCTGCTCAAGCTACAAAATGCATATTTATAGGTTATCCCAAAAATCAAAAGGGATATCGATGTTATGATTCTTTACTCGCTGAGAGTATGTCAGTGCGGATGTATCTTTCTTGGAATTCACTCCATATTACTCTAGTACCGGTTCCCCGCTGCAGGTTGATCCAGCTGAGTCTTTTCCATTACCTATACCTCCTTTTCCTTTGGAATTTGTGCCCTCATTACCGAACCAAACTTCATCCTCTTCCAGATTTCATAATCCTTCATTGGTATATGTGCGTAGAGCTCCACCTCCGCAAGTGTCTTCATCTTCTTCTTCCCCTGAGGTAAGTTTTACTGACAATAGTGATCTTCAGGATGATGATAACAGGCCTATTACTCTATGAAAGGAGACACGACAATGTACCTTATATCCCATATCTCATTTTGTCTCTAATACCAGAATTGGAAATCAGATGAAGTCTTTTATTTCAGCCTTATCTGCTGAAACTATTTCTCTAAACTATCAGCAGGCAAATCTTGATAATCGCTGGAAGCTAGCTATGCAAGAAGAAATGAATGCTTTAGTATCTCAGCATACATGGGATCTAGTTGATTCCCCAGCAGATGCTGACATTGTTGGATGTAAATGGGTATATACAATAAAGTACAAATCTGATGGTTCTATTGAAAGGTACAAGTTCTCTTAATAGTTGTTCAACATGGTTGGAGCTTGTACCAATTAGATGTGAAAAATCATTTCTATATGGGGATCTATCTGAGACCGTTTACATGCAACAACCTCCCGGATTCGAGGTTGAGGGGGAGTGTCAGAAGGTATATAGATTGAGAAAGGTGATTTATGGCTTAAAACAAAGTCCTCGTGCATGGTTTCAAAAGTTGTTTGAAGTGATGTCACGCTTTGGCTTTAATAGGTCAGCAGCAGATCATACACTATTTATCAAGAAAACTAGCTCTGGCATAGTTGTTATGGTGGTATATGTGGATGACATCATTCTTAGAGGAGATGATGTGAAAGTTATTGAAGTCACAAAGGCTCATCTTCAAAAACACTTTGTTACAAAAGACCTTGGTTCAATCAGGTATTTTCTGGGTATAGAAGTTGCCAGGAGCCGTGAAGGGATGGTTTTGTCTCAACGGAAGTATGTTCTTGACTTATTAAAAGAAACGAGAATGTTGGGAGTTAAACCAGCAAATATTCCCATGGACCATAAAGTTCAGTTGTTTGAAAAAGGGTCAAAACCGGTTGATAGCAAAAGCTATCGCTCCCTAATAGGGAAACTACTGTATGTAACTGTGACCAGGCCGAATATTGCTTTAGCAGTAAGCAAAGTTAGCCAGTTTATGGACAAACCAACCGAGGTACACTGGAATGCCGCTATTATGATTCTTAGATATCTAACATATTCTCCTGGAAAGGGGTTATTGTTCAGGAAAGGTGGAACTCTGGAGATAGTGGCCTATTCTGATGCTGACTATGCAGGATCTGTAGTGGATAGAAAATCTACCACAGGATTCTGTGTGTTTCTAGGAGACAACTTGATTTCTTGGAGAAGTAAGAAACAAAATGTGGTTTCTAGGTCGAGTGCAGAATCAGAATATCGGGCTATGGCCCAAACAACTGTTGAATTGATGTGGGTTCGTATTGTTCTTCATGATCTTCAGGTGAAGGTTTCCTCTCCTATGACCATGATGTGTGATAACAAGGCTGCAACATATATAGCGAACAATCGTGTCTTTCATGAGAGAACAAAGCACATTGAGGTTGATTGCCACTATGTAAAAGATATGGTTCAAGTTGGACATATCACTACCCAATATCTAAAGTCGGAAGATCAAGTTGCATATATGTTTACAAAACCCTTTGCTAGACCAAATTTCTCAAAATGTTGTGACAAGCTGAGCATGATTGATATCTATGCTCCAGCTTGAGGGGGAGTGTTGAGAATAGGTGGTTTAAGTTTAAATCTTCTTAGTTTGGAGGTTATTTGAAATTTTTATTTAATAATGGACTTAGATGTAATTTATTCTTTTGGCCTCTCTCTATTTAACATAGAGAGCAGCCCTAATGTGAATTAACGAGTTTTCTTGTGCAGTCATCTCTCTCTCTCTCTCTCTCTCTCTCTCTCTCTCTCTCTCTCTCTCTCTCTCTCTCTCTCTCTCTCTCTCTCTCTAGGGTTCGGTGTATCTAATCTTTCCTTCAACACAGTGTAATCTTAGAGATTTGGTAATACAACTATATACCTTTCTCCCAACACATTCACATTTGAACATTCTAAAAGATATACACTTAATGGGCATTTTGAACATTTTAAGAAGTATGCATTTGAACATCATAAGTTATACAACTTAGTATATAATTGAATATCAATTTACTATGCAGCTAAATATGCATTTGAGCATCAACCTAATATGCAGCTAACAATCAACTTATTAACAACTTAATATGCAGTCAAACCTCAACTTTATATGCAGCTTAATATCCTGAACTAGAAATCACAAATTATCACATGGTAACCAAAAAGGTTGTATCCATCGAATAAATACCTATACCAGTCACTGTCATGGCTATTCAAATAAGATACAGACTATAAGTATATAGCAGTAGACAACTACAGGGTACATTTGCAATATATTTAAAACAGAATTTCTAACATTTTCAATGTCCTTACAATATAACTGGTTAACCTATCCTATGTATCTATCCGGCAATCCATTGGGTTGTTGGTTTCATCCTTGTTTTAATAAAATTTCATTGGCCACAGCAAACACTTCAATTGAATCAGTAAAACCAGAAAGAGAACAGAACTTTCATAGTTGTATGAATAAAATATCATTTAATGCTTGAGTAAGAGCAGCTACAAAGCCCAGTAAAGCTTCTGCAATTCATGCACAGCCCAAAGACGGGAGGATTATGCATATCATCGCATAACACCCCTTTTTGGCAATTATCCCAGGGCAGTTTAACACAGGGTTACCGGAAGCGCCTAGCTAAAAGGGGAAGCGCGCTTCCCCGAAGCACACTTCGGAAGCGCGAAACGTCGCGCTTCCGAAGCGTGGGGGGAAGCGTCCCCCTTTTTTGGGAAGTGTGCTTCCCTTTAATGGGGGACATGTTTCCCTTTAATGGGGGATGTGCTTCCTTTAATGGGGGACGCGCTTCCCTTTAATAGGAAGCGCGCTTCCCATCACGTTTCCCCTCGCTTCCCCCCACGCTTCCCCCTCGCTTCCCCTGTTTTTTCAATTTTTTTGTATTTTTTATTTTTTATTTTTATTTTTTTCGCTTCCCCCTCGCTTCCGAGACGCTTCCTAGGTCGCTTCCGAGACACTTTCCGAATCGGTCCTAAGTGGTCCCACGCTTCCACGCTTCCTAAAATTTTGAAAGTGCCTCGCTTCCCGCTCCTGCTTCCCGTATCGCTTCCCGCTCTCGCTTCCTCAACTGGCAACCATGGTTTAACATCAAATGGAATCTATATTTGTGTGCAAATTAACTTCCACACACAGTACTTGATTCTGAACAGAACTGCCGGATCAAACTATCATGCACACAACACAGTTCACATATTATCCAACACAGTAATTTAGGAACAGACGAGAATACCTTTTGATCCCCCAATATATCATATATTTTTGGGTCTAGAAGAAGTTAGGTTGTGCCCTCAAGTTTCATGAAGAAGCCCAACCTACTCAAACATAACCATTGACGTCTAATATGATTCTCTTGTTATTCTCAGACAACCTCAAGACCATCTCAAACAATATTCAAATAATTCAAAGACATGATATAGAGTGTTGTAAAACGTTTGTCAAGCAAAATTCAAAGTTTTTTTTTTTGTCAAACTGTAGTCATAGAAAGTGTACACAGCTTCTCTTGTTCTCACTATTTGTTTTCCATGCATCATAATTTTCTTCAGTTTCCATATGGATGTTAATACCAAAAATTTCTATCAAGAAATTTACAAAATATAGCAACCAGCCACACTCCATTCAACAGGATACTACCTTGACACTGTACATTACATAACAGACATTCTAACCAATCACAATAGTTTTTCTAATATGTCACAAAACAATCTCTCTCCACCCTTGGCAAAATAATACACACGATCATTCGAAGTTCCAAGTTTCTAACCCTGAAAATCAGGAACAGGTAAACAATCCCACCTACATAGTAAAGACAATCTAACACTACACAACAATTCTTTTGTTGCCATAGACCCAAGATATGCAATTCAAAAGATTGAAAGCAAAGCTACTGATCACAATGTCCATCATACAGATAAACAGACAAGCAATTCAGACACAGCAAATCTTCACTTTTAACTTTCATTACATGGGATACTTTCTTTCTTCTACCGAGAAAAACTGACAGTATAGGGATTTTCAGATTTTCTTTAATAGAAACTTGCTTACACCTAACATCGATAGATTAAAACACCCAAATTACCAACCCTCTACATGGAATACAACTAAGACCTAAGAAACCTTGTTTAATTAAACATAGTGAACAGGAAGTTCAAGATGAGATTTCCCAAATCCGATACATGAGAACCCATTGATCGAGTTTAACATGTTCACGGATTTGGGATTCCACCCTCGCACGATTTAACCCCCATGACATGGCATCCTTGAAACACATACACCCGAAAATCATATTAAACCCTACATCCCACAATTTTTCGATTTGGGGATTCACGGCAAACCCAAAACCCCAATTTTTTGAGTTGGGAGTTACGGCAAATCCAAAGCATGCTTGAAAACTTAGTAAATATGTGAAATCACAATAAACCTACTTGTTATTGAAGCTTTTTCCCCCTGTTTGTGACGCTCTTGTGCCGCCGTTTCGTGTGAACCCTATTCCTTTCCATGAATCGTGAGAGAGATGACGAGAGGAAGAAGATAGAGGGCGTGAGAGGGAGGAAGAGGAAGACAGAAGGGAGAGATCTTGGAAGCTTACCTGCGAGGGAGCCAATGTCGATGGGCGGTCGGCGGCGTCTACTCAATCACACACAGGGAGGCCGAAGCCGAGAGGGAGGCGAGAGAAGAGGAAGAGAGAGCACGAGTAAAGGAGGCAGTTGAGGAAAGAGAGAGCTCGAGAGGAAGAGGGGTGTGGGAGAGTTTTTTTTAGGATGATGGCCCCTCCCCCGGAAAGGAAGGAGGCAGTTACCCCCTCCTCCCCAGCGGTTGCGCACTCCCCCCCCCCCCTCTTTCACTATCGGCTCGCGTTAGGGTTCACCGAGAACCCTAACGCCCATTTTATCGGGCAGCACTGTTATGTTTTTTGTTTTACTTAACTCCTTACACGAGGCGCGGTCTGGGTCCGAGACCCGGGATCCAATCGTGAGTTGGATCCGCGACTCGCCTGGGATATGGATTCAATTGTGGATCCATTCATTAAACTTATTTATATATGTATTTAATACATAATTATTATTATTATTATTATTATTATTATATCACTATTTATAATTATTATTTCTTTTTATATATGATATTATGTATATATGGACCCTAGTTAAATCACTATGGATCCAAATATGTTATCATGGATCCCAAATGATCTTATTTTGGATTCAAGTAGAGTTTTAACTGGACTCGAGTATTACCAATGTAAAATTGACATTAAAAATTTAAGAATCCGACGTCCAAGATCCAAATGAAGTAATGTGGATCCAAAACATCGCCTAGGCTATTAGAGATCCCAATAAAGTGTTATAGGTCCAATATAAAAATTTTCTCATTAACATTTGATTTAAACTTTGTGGATCCACTGAATTGGACCTGGATCCAATGTCAAATTTGACCCTGATACTAAGGATCCGAAACCAAAGACCCGATCGATTTGACAAAAATCTATTATTAAATATTCAATTTAAGGTTCGCGATCTGATATCTAAGATCCGAATGGAATGTCGGAGTTCTGAACAGGATATTAGGGGTCCAACATTGAAAATCCTAATAGGATATCCGAGATCCAATTACGAATAAACAAATACGATACTAAAAATATCCTTGTACCAGCTTAAGGATATAAATTTCAAGTTTATTTATCTGATAAAAATCATGGGTATTACAGAAACATTGCCCGTCATCAATGGCATCTTGGCTGAGATCCATCCTGATTATGGCTCACATATTTCCATTGCTACTAGTCCTTTATCCACTGATATCCTTTATTCTTCCATTCTCTCATGAAGCTTTTAAGGTTAAAAGAGAGAATATCAAATTAGCTATCAAGGTTAAAAGAGAGTGTTAGAGAAATCTAAGTAAAAGTCGTGATAATGAGAATTTGGAGAAGTATATGATAGCAAAGAAGGAAGCTAAAAAAGTAGTTCGGAACGCGAGGGATAAGGTATATAAGGAGGTTTATGACAAGTTGGATACCAAAGAGGGCGAGAAGGATATTTATAGGCTTGCAAAGATGAGAGATAGGAAATTGAGGGATCTGGGTATGGTTAGATGTATCAAAGATGAAACGCAAAGGGTTTTAGTCAAAGATGAGGAGATTAAGGAGAGATGGAAAGATTATTTTGATAAGCTATTTAATGGAAGTCATGCTCAGGATCTTCGAGACTTCTCCATTCCTTTTCATGAGATGAATCATGACTTTATGCGCAAGATTCAAAAGAAAGAAATTGCAGAGGCTTTGAAGAAAATAAAATCAAGAAGGGCAATTGGCCCAGATGGTATACCTTTTGAGGCTTGGAAATGCTTGGGTGAGAAAGGTTTAGAATGCTTAACAAATCTTTTTAACAAGATTTAACGGACAAATAAGATGTCTAATGAGTGGAGGAAGAGTACCTTGGTGCCTCTATATAAGAATAAGGGTGATATACAATATTGCACAAACTATCGTGGTATAAAACTCATGAGTCATACTATGAAACTTTGGGAGAGGGTGATTGAGTATAGGTTGAGCAAGGTTGTCATGATATCGGAGAATCAATTTGGTTTTATGCCTGGAAGATCAACTATGGAAGCTATACATCTTCTTAGACAACTTATTGAAAGATATAGAGAGAGGACCAAAGATTTGCATATGGTTTTTATTGATTTGGAGAAGGCATACGATAGAGTACCTAGGGATGTTCTCTGGTGGACAATGATGAAGAAAGGTGTTTCTCTCAAGTAAATTAATATAATTAAAGATATGTACGAAGGAGTAATAACCAATGTCCGCACTTGTGGAGGGGTGACAACCAATTTTCCTATAACGGTTGGGTTACATCAAGGATCTGCATTAAGCCCTTTCCTATTTGCTATAGTGATGGATGAGCTTACGAGATCAATTCAAGAAAATGTGTTCTGGTGTATGTTGTTTGCTGATGATATTGTTTTGATTGATGAGTCTAGAGCTGGGGTTAATGCTAAGTTAGAATTATGGAGCCAGACATTGGAAGCAAGAGATTTTAAGTTGAGTAAGAGTAAGACAAAATATATGGAATGTCGGTTTAGTAAGCAACGAAGTAGTGATGGGAGTGTAGTGAAGCTTAGAGCAAGAAATACTGGTGGATGACTGTTTCAAATATTTGGGATCTATCATTCAAAAGTATGGAGAAATTGATGGAGATGTAAATCATAGGATAAAGGTTGGGTGGATGAAATGGAAGAGTGCAACTAGAGTGTTGTGCGATCGTAGAATGTCATTGTGGTTGAAGGAAAAGTTTTATAGGACGACAATTAGGCCCGCTTTACTATATGGTACGGAATGTTGGGCTGCCAAGAGACATCATATTCAAAAAATGAGTGTAGTTGAGATGCGTATGCTTAGATGGATGTGTCGAAATACAATAAAAGATAAGATTTGGAACAAGGAGATACGTAAGAAGGTAGGCGTTGCACCCATTGAAAATAAGATGAGAGAGAATCGTTTACGGTGGTTTGGACATATTCGACGAAGGCCTAATGATGCTCCAGTTAGAAGGATGGAGAAATGGGAAAATATATTAGTTAAAAGAGGTCGGTATAGGCCTAGGAAGAGATGGATGGAGGTGATAGGAAAGGATATGAATGCTTTGAACCTCACCGAGGACATGGCATTGGATAGAAATGAATGGAGGAGAAGGATTCATGTGGAAGACCCAGAATGATTTTCTTTGTTGGTTCATATCGCCGACCCCAATTGTTTTGGGATGAAGGCGTAGTTGTTGTTGTTGTCTCTCACGAAGCTTTTCTTACCAAATTTTGTCAGCAGCCTTTCAAGAAGAATATAGCCTTACAGCGATTTTCCTACATCACAGTGTATCAAATCCTAGAATGCCTTATTTTGCATATTTTACAATTAATATGGCAACCAAATCCTATTCCAGTTTGCACTCTTATATTGCAATCATAATAGAAAGAATTTTACAAAACCCAATTAGAAAGAAGATTGGTCAATGATGGTCTGCAAAATAGGAGATTCCCTTTATCCTCTGTTGAAATCAATAATGTGTCACCAAACAGTACCAAATATCTAGCACTCGTATTTGACGAATAAATTCAATGAGAATACCATGCAACAGACAATTTCATGTAAAACTAAAAACAAAAAAGGAACGAGCAGCATGCTTGTAATTGAACTGATATGTCAAACTAAATTCACCAACAACATTTTATATAAGCAACACCCCAGAATTGAAACACCAAGTTCATAGCTGGAACCAAGTCAGAAAAATCACCCAAATAAATAAATCGAAAAAAGCGCACCTTCTTGAATTCGTCAAATAACTGATCAGGAGGCAGATTCTCAAGCCGCAGAAGATTGATCACCTTCCCAAAGAAATGCAAATAAACAACCAGGGCCGCACCATGAGCGGCAGCAGCCAATGACCCGACGATTATCAAGACCCAATCAAACCCATCGGCACAAGCAAAAAGCCGCAAAAACGGCACGGTGGCCGGGGGAGGATCGATCTCCTCCTCCGCCTCGATCTCCCCTTCATCTTCCAACTGAAGCCCGTCCGCGTTCGCATCCAAGTAAGGAGACGGCGACTCCGGCGGCTCCGAAACCTCCGAGACAGGGGTCAGCGGCTGTATATGAGGCGGCGACCACCCGAACAATCCTCTCGATAGCATCATCTTCTCCCCGCCCTCCTTCCCCTACAATTTCCCCTCACAGAAATCCCCGTAACCCCGAAACCCCTCGCAAACCATCCAGAAACGAAAGGAAACTCATGTCTCTCATGCTTCAGACGAAATCCAAAACCACTAATAAACAAAGCATCGTCTCTTACAATTTCCAACTCACAAGCACAAACCCCAACCCAAACCTAACAAATTCTACACCTAACTCATCCCGAAAAATGGAAAAATCAAAAAAGAAAAAAAATCTCCAAAGCGCAAGTCCAGTAAACAAAAGAACCCTCAAAAGCAACAAAAATTAAACACGTTCTCTGCTCCAATTTCCACCTCCAAAGACGACAGGTACAGAAAACAAACGCTAAACCCTAACCTCGAGCGCTAAAGTATGAAAGGAAAAACGCACACAGTAAACCCTAGTCAACCAAACGAGCCAAAAGAAAGCAGCCAAAGAAGAAAAAACAAAAAAGAAACAGAGGGCCGCAAAGAGACGAAAACCCTCAAGTTTAACGACAGGTCTCTAGAGCAAAATCTAGGGCTAGAAGATCAGGAAGACATCCGGAAATCGGGATTCTCACCCTCGGAAGACTCACTTCTCCTCCGTCCAAGTCCAACCACGCCGAACTAGCTCTGGCGACCGATTCGAGAGGCAGAGAGAGCGAAGGGAACGAGCGACCACCGGAAATTTCCGGTACTCCGGCGAGATTCCGGCGGCGAGGGAGCTCACTCGGGAAGCGTACGCGGGCTCGAGTGGAACAGTCTGGCGTCCACCGGTGAGAGAGAAGCGAGTTTTGAAAGATTACGTTCGGTTCGAGCCATCATCACGAGCACGAGCCCCACGCACACAATCACACACACACGCGGGAGTCGTGTGAAAACCACCAACTCCAGCGGCGCTGATTCGTGCTGCTATTCTTTTCTGTCCCTTTCTAATCCCAACGCTCCCGTTCTTTGTTTTTTCGCAAAAATGATTGACTCGAAGAAAGCGCCGTTAAAAAATATCTATTTAGTGCCCTTTTGCCATTTGTAATTTGTTAACATTATTTTCTTTAATACCTTTTTTTCTTTTTCGTTTATTCCGCGTTATATTGTCTTGACCTTTTATGTTGTTTAGTAGGGGTGGCAATCGGGTCGGGTTGGCGGGTCGACCCGGCGGGTTGGCGGGTCAGTATACCTCAACCCGACCCGTTTATTAAACGGATCGGCTGTGGCAAACAGGAACCCGACCCGTTTATTAAACAGGTAACCCGACACGACCCACGAGTTGGGTTGGGTAAACCGGTTGGTAGGTTAGCGGGCGGGTTGGTGGGTTGACCCATCCGCCTAACCCATTTATTAAACGGGTTGGCATACCCCTAACACGAACCCGACCCACTTAATAAACGGGTTAGGCGGGTCGACCCGTTTATTAAACGCGTTAGTTTAAGCCCAACCCGAACTCGCCTAAGAGGCAGGTTCGCAGGTCGGGTTGGTGGGTCGTGTCAGGTTTTGCCACCCCTATTGTTTAGAAAGTCAGAGTTTTACTTTTTCTTTTTGTCTGCGTTTGAATTTGACTGATCTTTCATTTTTAAATTGCCCCTTTCTTCCTCTTTGCTTTTTTTTTTTTCGTCTTTCCTGCGCTTTTTCCTATTGTAAGTTCAAATCTCATGAGCGTCCCTTATTGAGTCTAATTCCTTGGGCAAGCCAAAGCTAACAACTTTTTGGAAAAAAAGGGTAAGCTCATAGAGTTTTGGGATCGTCACAGTAAGTACCACAAGCAAAGCCAACGTGACTATCTCTTTGATCCTAGGATAGTTTCTAGGTGTCAATATCAAAAAGTTTATTAATAGGCATGAGATTGAGAAGGTGATAGTGATGTCTGAACGGGTCAGATTTGGTTTGGACAGAATATATTACCGAAACCGACCCAATCAGATCTTTTTGAATTTTCATGGAAAAAGTTAATACCCTGAATCTAACTGAAATAGTTAAATGGATATACTTGTTGCGTGTGTGGGGGATTCAGATATCCATAGAATCGGGATTCAGTTTGGATAAGTCCCAACGTAATTTGATTACTAATAATAGTAGGGGTGTCAATGGGTTAGGTATGATCAGGACCAGGTCCATACCAAACCCTGTAGAGTCAGGATTTGGTAATAAAGAATATCTGATTGGAATCGGGTTCAGACCTGAAGGATCCGAGTAGTATATGAATCTAGGCATGGTTTGTAAAATTTCATATCAGATCCTAGTACCAAACCGAGTTTTGATAAAGATCCCTGATTTTTTAATGCAAAAAAAGTAAAAAATATTATTTTATGGGTCTGGTTCATGTAATCCTTATAGAATTCAGGTATGGTTTTCTTATAGTAGATTTGATTGGACCAAGGCAAAGTCAGATCCGAGTCTAAACCTTCCTAAGTGTGAATCAAATCCGACCCATTGACACTGCTTAGTATGTTTTTATTGTTTCAAAACCAAGGAAACAAATGTGAACCCTTGATATCGTTGTTTTTATGCATTTTTTGAAAAATGATTGTACCGTACAAAAAAATTAAAGCGTTTTTCAAAATACGTTGCAATTTTCATTATTCTTCTCATGTCTAAAATCACAAATATCCAATTTTCAAAAGTCTTTTTCACCCTTCACACATGCAAGCTTCCTAAATATATGTGAATTTTCTCTCAAATATGTTATTGTTTTATGCAGAATAGTCTTTAATCTCATATCTCTATCTTTCTGATCAGACAACAAAAACTTGTATTTTTATAGTCGTTGGAAAGCTGCGACACAGGCTATAACTTTTCTGTTTTGATTCATAACCGAAAACTCCTTTAGGTTTCTTATTTTTTGGTTCTAGAACCATAATAGAAGCATGCTCTGCAAACTAGAACAACTGAATAGTCTATCTTTCAGAGAACATTTCAACCCAAAAAATAAAAAAGTTTCAAAAAAAATAAAGAAACTAAATAGAATTATCTTTTCAACGATATTTAAATTATTGAAAAATGATGAACGAGTGCTGAGATACATCCCCAACAATGTTCCAAAAAAAAGATGAATAGACGCAGTTGTACTAAGCTCAGTTATTCTATGTTATTTTCTGGCCACCTGCATCGAAAATCCAGAAAAACAATCAAAAGCCAGATGATCGATGTGTTAGCTTTTCAATGCCACCAAGATCGCTTTGATCTGCTGAGCGGTTTTGGAAGAAACACCTTCTAGAAGATAGACTTTTCAACTTTTTCGCACCCTCTGACTAAAAGGTAGATTAACACAGTTTTTTTTGTGGACCAAACGAAGTTCGCTTAAAATATAAGCAAAAAATAAACAATATTTGTGAGGATGAGAAAGTTCAAATATATTTTATGTGAATATGAAGAAGTCCACATATATTTTGTGCAGACTTCATGTGGTCTTCCTCATAAAATATATGTGAACTTTCTTATGCTCACATAAAATATATGTGAACTTCTTTATTAATGCTTAAAATATATATGGACCTCCTCAGTCTCGCATAAAATATATGCGGAACTTTTCATCCATGCATAAAATATATGCAGACCTTCTCATTTTCGCACAAAATATATGCGGACCTCCTCATCCTCGTATAGAATATATGTAAACTTTCTCATCCTCGTAAATATTGGTTATTTTTTTCTTATATTTTATGCGAACTTCATGAGATCAGCAAAAAAATCGTGTGAATCTATTTTTTAGTTAGAAAGTCTGATAAAGTTGAAAAGTCTATCTTTTAGAGGATGTTTCTCCCAAACCGCTTATCAGATCAAAGCGATCATGGTGTTGTTGAAACGCTAAAGTATCGATCTGTCTACTTTTCTTATTGTTTTTTTGGATTTTGTACACAGGTGGGCAAAAAATAACATAGAATAATTGGGTTTGGCACAACCGCACCTATTCATCTTCTTTTTTCAGAACGTTATCGAGAACGTATCCCAACACTCCATCATTTTTTAGCGTTTCAAATGTCGTTGAAAAGGTATTTATGTCTAGTTTCTTTGTTATTTTATGTGTTTCTCCAGAATCCTTCAATTTCTTGGTAAAGAATTAGTAGTAAAGTTTGTATGTAATATTCACAAATTTTAGTTAATATTTAAAAAATAAATTTAGCAAATTATCGTCAGATTTAGATTTATGAAGTTTTTAAAGTAGTATTTGAGTTTGGATCTAGTAGAGATCCAAATTGATCAACCCATATGGGTTGGTTCTGGACCCAGTTCAAAAGGATTTGCATTGTTTGGATCTTTGTGAGTGTTCTTTTTTTAGGCCAATCCAATGACAAATGGGTTGGGTCTTATCCAAAAAGGGAAAACACCCACATGGTTCCACGAATGGGGTTTCCTTTTTGGACCCTTGTGTGAAGAGTGAGCCCACCCAATTAGGGGACCCCATCTCTTCATGCATCCTTAAAAAAGACCCAGCCAGCAAGCCTTTTTTGCTTTCCCTCTCTCACTTGAAAATCTATAAAAGGGCCCCTAACCCTCACAAATTTGCGTGTTCCAATGTGTACGAAAGAATATCTTGGGACCTGTGATAATTCATATGCCAATGTTGCCCATGATGACTTTATAATAAAATAACATATAAAAAAATGTAGATATGCTTTTGACGGAAATGTTTTCCAATAAGATAGATATGTGTTGGATGAAAATGTCCTCCCGCTCCCCGTAAATAGATTTGCATGTTTCACCTTTGTTTTTAGCTTGTGTTACAACACATGGTCGCCTTCTCGTTTCTGCCTGATGAGTTGTGGAGCCTGATTCAAATTTTTTGCCCTTGCAGGAAGGGGGACCGGGAGCTCCTCCGGTGCAGGTCCGCGGTCAGTGGGTGGGGGTCCAAGGGGGGTCGTGGGGGCAGCGCCCTCGAAAGAAATTTTTTTTGGGCTTATGTTTGAGATTCGGTTTCTTATGGATCAGACCCAACTTGTTTAGGTTTAGGGTTGTCGCCCTTGCCTTGTATAAATTCTTTCTTTTCTTTCTTTCTTGTAACTATTGAAAAGAGCAATAAGATTTCTATCTGAGCGGCGGTGGTTTTTTTATTCTCTTTCTGTTGAAAAAAGTGTTTTGCAGTAGAAATCAAATCAGAGAGTAGCGATTTACAGTAGAAATCAAATTAGACAGTAGCGATTTAATTAATGCGCAATACAATTTATTTGCTTGCACTTTTTGAAAATTGGCGTTATTTTTTGAAAACTGGCGGTCTATGAAACGACGTTTCCTTTATATATGGATGACATGTCACACAAGTTCTAGATGGTGTAGCTTCGCTTTGCTTCATGAACAAGGAACAGACGAACTGACGGTTCCTTTACAAACGACATAGTCGTGAATTGAACATAGAACCTGTTTTGTCACAAACAAGGTATCGATATCAATGAAGGAGACGAGGAAGGAAAAGATGACAACTACACGACCAACGATGGTGATTCAGGCATATATTGTTTAAACATTGTGTCGATTTTTTTTTTAAATTTGTCTCTTTTATGGCATTTATGTGATTTGTATTGTGTACTGTATAACGGAATTTCAATATCATTTGTTGAATATTCTGCTAATGTTAGTGGAATATCCACAAAAGGCGGTGTCCGAAAACTCAACAAAGAGCTCCAAGATAACATCAAACGGATGCAAAACGAATATGCAGAAGGGAACACTATCAGTAATTTTGTACGTATGAAACCACTATCAGTAATATATTTATGTATGCCATGATATGTATCTTAACAAGTTCATATTTGTTGCAAACAGCCTATATCCAATTTCGTCAAGTATATTCAAAGTAACGCAACAACCAATACTAGACACATCATCAACCCTTATTTCATGGTATATCGGTTCTATTTTATGTTTATTTTGTTTTTTGATTTACTCTTGTTGCTTCATCTTTTAACATTGCTATTATCACTATTTCGGTCAACAGAGTATCGTACGTTGATTGCCATACTCCATTGGATTTCAAGATGGACTACCATATTGGGTTTACGATGATCATTGCAGAGACTTTTGGTTAAGTGAAAAAGTAAGTGAACAAACCTCTTATGCAAGGTTACGGCATAACAGTCCTAACACCATTTGTACAATCGATTTGCAGATATTGATTCCTACACTCTGACAAACTGATGTGCATTGGGTCTTATACGTGATGGATTTAAAAGAAAAACAACCATGGTGCTACAATTCATTAGAGTTACACAGTGGTGTACGTTGTGATGTTTTACATTTTGTAAGTTTCCATCTATAAGGATATCGTATCTTGTACGAAGGTCAAGAATTTACTTTCTTCTGCATGAACTACAAGTGGGATTCGTCAAAGATGCTTTTAGTGTCGACATTGGCCAGTGGATCTTTCGCTCAGTAGAAAATGCTCCTTTACAAAATAATGGCATCGATTGTGCCGTATTTGTAATGAAGTATATTGAAGCAATATACAATAGACCAGAACCTGATTTCGACATTGTATGCTGATTTCGAGCAATATTACCCTCTATTATTGGGGAGTCAATGTATAAATTGGTGTCACATTACATTTTTGTTGCAGGTTGATATGCTTGGATTCCGCATAAAACTATGCGGAAAATTGACGAAGTATCTAATTGCGGAAGAGAAAAAAACTCAGTCGGCAAGAATACCTACAAGGCAACAAACGTGTGACCCCCCCCCCCCAAAAAAAAGTAATATGATGTACATTGACATCTAACATATTTTATGTACTGTACAACCAAAATTTGTATAAAATTTTTTGTAAGACTATGTATACAAATTATGTAAATATCTATTGGTTGAAATAAATAAAATTTCAATTTCACTAAACACGACAAATAAGTTGAATTGTTATATAGTAAAAGCAAATCGTTTTTATGTTCGGCCTTCGTAATTGAAAAACGTAAAAGCAATTAGCGTTGTGTAAAGTAGAAACAAGTTATTTTCTTTAATGTGACTTTCTATAAGTGTATAAATCTATTTTAATCAGTGTAGCACACAAATGTCACTGAATAAATAGTTGTAATGATCGGCCTTCATAAATTAATATCGAACAAGCGTTTATATAAGGCTGAAATGATTTGCACAAACATTCATAAACGGTGATCATGATTTGCAATAAGGTATGTCTTTAAGACAATGAGCTTTGTCTAAGTGAACCATAAGTGCCATCGCGATTTACACAATGATGTATGAAGGCTACGTGCTAATGCGATTTGCTTTTACAGGCAGTGTCTATGTCAATGCAATTTCCTAATCGCTTTTACGGGCGATTGGAGTTGAGGGTTTAAGGATTTTGGGTTTTACTACAATGATACAAAATGAGTTAAATTGTTAAATACAAATCGATTTCATTCGCAAATATAAACAAAGATATATCATTCTCGTCGTAACTTCGTAACTACAAATCCACATAATTTACAACTACATTTATATAGAAAAAATATTTGTATTTAGTTACATTATCAATGGGAGGATAGTTCCATCGAACGCATATCTATCTTTTAGAGACTCGGATTTTTATAAAAGAGAGCACCAAAACATCTGTATCGTTCAGTGTCACGTCCTTCTATGTTGAGGATACATCCTCTGCAAGCAAACGAGCTCGAGGAAAATGGCACCCCACTGCACTATTTTCATCGGGCTGAGGTTGATTCTTAGAGACTCTAGCATTGGTGCGCTCTTGACAATAAGCTTCAAAGGTCAGGAACCGTTCCCTTGAAGGAGCTGAGGGGCTACATGATAGATCTCTCACCCTACATATTTGTCATGAAGTATATTAAAGATTAGGCAAATATTTTTTCAACCATGAAGTATGGTTTGCGAACAATGTACGGTCTGACAGTAGATCAAATAGATGGACATCTGCATCACCACCCATGTCTATCAAGTACAGGTAGAACGAACACAGAAGAACAAAAAAGAAAGAAAAATACAAGGAAGAAGAAGAAAAAGAAGAAGCTGAAGGCGGAGGAGAAAAAAGACGAAGAAGAAGAAGCTCTGCTGCCGCAAGAAAGAAAGAGGAAGAGAGGTTAAATAGATTAGGGTTTTAGTTCTGGACAACGGGTCGGGTCGGGTCGGGTCGGGTCGGGTCAGGTCATGTAGGGTTTTATATATAGATCTATATTAGGGTTTTATATCTTGCAGAGTTTTAGGCACGGGTACAAGCATCGACACAATATGTAGTCTTGGTAAAGTATAAATCCAATTAATAGTTGCAAAATGTTATGAGTAAATCGCTATATTACATATCGATATCCTTCACATAGACAAACAAAGACATGTCTTTGTTTAGTGTTTAGTGCTTACTGTTTAGTGTTTAGGGTTTAGAGCTTACTATTTAGGGTTTTGTGTTTTGTGTTTTGTATCTAGGGTTTAGGGTTTAAGAAGCTACCAAGACAACGATATATCTTTGTTTGTTTTTGCTAACGATAGCGATATTTAATACCACAATTGACGAGCTTTGTGTTTTAGGTTTATGGATTTTTGGTGAAGGAACTTGGATTTAGGGTTTAGGGTTACGATCTTTGTCTATGTGAACGATATAGCCTATCACAATGTATAATTTCATGTCGATTTAAGTCATAGTTGAAAATCGATTTCGCTGCTACAATTTATGTTGACGAGCTTTGTCTAGTTAACGATTTTCCTATCGCGATTTACACAATCACATATAAAAGACACAAAAGATGATGAAAAACAAATCCAAACGAGACTTGCTTTCGTGATTTGATTGATTCGTCTTATCGCTTTGATTAGTTTTGTATAAGGAAGATGAAATGATATTTATTAACTTCATTACTGCGCAATGCAATTTATTGGCTCTCATTTTTTGGTAACTGGCATTATTTGTTTGAATACTGGCGGTTTGTGAAATGATGTTTCCTTCATATATTAATAACATGTCGCACAAGTATTGGATGGTGTGATTATCCTCTACTTCATGAATGAGTAACAGACAAACCAACAGATTCTTTATAAACCTCGTGTTCGTGAGTCGAACATATAACCCGCTTCATCGCAAATGAAGTAGCGATATCGATGAAGGAGGCGACGACAACTATACGACCAACAATGGTGATTCAGGCGTATATTGTCTAAACATCGTGTTCATTTTCTTCAAAATTCGTCTCTTTTATGTTGTTTATGTGATTTGTGTTGTGTATTATATAGTAGAATTTCAATACTGTTTATTGAATATTCTGCTAATTTCAATATCGTTTATTGCAAAAATATTAATAAATTGTGAGATTGATTTGCACAAGCAATGTCAGTGCACCTTTACCATGATTTTTGCTTATGAACAGAGCGATTGCCATCCAGTTGTGACTGACGTAGACGTCAATCCATAAATCGTTATACCATCATGATTTACAAAATGGCGTCTGTCTTTTAGACAACAAGCTTTGTCTAAGTGAACAATACTTACCATCGCGATTTACATAATGACCTATGAAGGCTACATGGTGTAGCGATTTGCTATTATGGGCAATGTTTATGTTATCGATTTTTCCTAATCGCTTTTACGGGAGATTGAGAAAGATGGTTTAAGGATTTTGGGTTTTGCTTCAACGATAAAAAATGAGTTAGATTCTTGAATATAAACAATTTTGTTTAGAAATAAAAACAAAGACATATCGTTGTTGTTGTAACTTCATAACTATAAATTCTCATGATTTACAATCACATTCGTATATAAAAAACATTAGTAGTTGGTTACAATGTCTATGAGCAGCTGAGAATACATACTCTCCAAGTAAACGAGCTCAGTAATAATGGCATCCCACTGTACCTTATTTCTCAGTAAACGAGCTCTGCTGTTTTGTTAAACTCTTAACAAATCCGACAATGTGGAAATTGGGTCATGCAAAGAGACATGACAACTAACTTGATGGTAAAACTTAAAAATAGTTTACACTCGCCTTTTGTGTTCCATAGCTCACTTTCAAATTGATTTGAGTCAGTCATGAAACAAAAAATATAAGACACTGCATTAAGTTTCACAAGAAATACAAACCTCCTCCCAACATTGATTACATACCAAAAGACTTGTAAAACTGAAGCTATCATTTCGAGAAATCTAGTCGGGAGGATCGAAGGTTACAACATTGGAAATTACGTCTATAGGGTATTATTGCATGTTGAAAATTACACAAGTTAGATATTGATAAGCTTCACGTAATGCAATTTACATGAGAATCAATATAATGTCTTACATACATGTTCATGTGAAGGGCTTTGTTGCTTTTGATTAGAGGTTGGTTGTTTTTTAGACCTTTTTTTGCCAACCAATTATAGTGCACCCTTTGCCCTCCGACGACTGCGATCAGAGGCAGATTTTCTTTTGATACCCTTCGCTTGGTGAATATTTTCATCATAATCAACAGCGTTTACTCCTGATTTATTGAAGATGATGTTTACGCTTTGACGCAACTTCTCAGGAGTGTCAAGGGAAGCATGATTTTCACCTACGGTGTTTGATCACATTATCTTGGATTTGTGTTCACGAGCTGCAACAAACTGATGGTGAATTAACTGCACGTTTTCAAGTAACTCCCTTGACGCTTTTCTCATGCATACATAGGTTTCTTCACTTTTCGATGTCAAATCTGCAACATGCATAAATGACCTACACAGTTGTTGGTAACGGAAGACTATATAGCACTTCTCATCCATACCAGATTGACTGACATTATCCATATCCAACAGTTTAATCTTTACTTGTCTCCTCCATCTTTGCATTAAATATGACTTAGGTATTTCTTGCATCTTCTCTTGATTAAGTGCTTTTAATGCATGACGACATAAAATACCTTTGAATTCATACATTTTGCACGTACATTCAACTTTTTTGTTGTCAACATTGTACGTGACATGTGCTTCTTGCCTTTTCTGATTCTCTTTGCCCTTCCATAAAATATGGTATTTGTGCATATTCTCGGTTTGTACAAGCCTTTGTATGTTGCAATTCATGACATGTATAACCCCTTTCTTAATTCATTCAAATACAGTTAGTGTATACAGATCTGCAAGTCACAATAATATTTTCATGCCCAAAGTTACAGGGCATGTATTGAAGCATTTCACATCTTGTCCAAGCTCATTTTGTCTTAAACCATCTACAAATAATTCATATTGTTCCATGAAGTAAAACATTGTTAAACATGAATACAAGGTTTTCTTCTACATGGCATGCATAGATTCAGCTCTTTGTGTGTTTATCATACCTGCACAAAAGTATTATCTTTCATATGCCAATGCCAACTTCTCTTTTTCTCCATATAAATCTTGTAACCACAGATAGTCTTCAAGGTCGAATATCTGAATCATTTCCTCTCAATTTGACATAAAGGTGACCTCCTCTACGCTCTCAAGTACACACCTTGTAAACTTTTTGTCAAACCCTGTCTTTTGATTAAATATATGTCATATGTTTTTTGTTGCATTTTGAAAGATATGCCACAAACATAGGCGATGATATGCATCTGGCCACACATGAAACACTGCAACTATAATTGTGTGATCATCATCTGTAAGTACAGCTTCAGGTTCTTTCACATTCATTGCCTGTGTAAATACTCTGAACAACCACTCAAAGCTTTCCTTGGTCTGGTCACACAAAAAAGCGTCGCCTAATATACAACTCTGTGAGTGATGGTTCACTTCGAGAGACTGCGCAAATAGACATTGTCCAATATTAATCTTCACCGTCGTATAAAAAACAAGTACATCATTGAAGCCTTCATAATCTACTCTTGACTTTGAATCTGCCCAAAACATATTCACAGCATATCCATCTTTATCCAGTTGCATTGCACTAAAGAAACCAAGGTCAATGCTTGACTTCTTCTGTAAGTAATCAACCAAAGAACATGTTTCTCCATTCTTCATGTTATCTGACCTCTTTCTTCTCAAGTGGTTTCTTAGATCTATAGGTGTGAATAGCATATTCTCGCGATCACCATATATGTGCGCAAACAAATTATATATCTTTTTTAGTGCAATGTCGGCGTTATTAGTTATTTTAGCTATTACAGGATGCGCTACAGTTACTTTACAATGTGACCTTAACATAAGAGTCATAAATGAACCAGATAAATCATGATTATGATCACTGATTACAATATAAACTACATATTTCTCATTCAGAAGTCTTCTTAACACGATTTTCGCTGGACATCTACATCTTGATTTTGACATGCTCCTTGTTGGATTTCCAATTGATTTTTTTCAACCTTCTTGGAACAAACATATGTTTTTCTCACCATGACACTCTGTGCATTTTTTGACCAAGAAAACCTTCTAACACTGAAGCCAAATTTTAAGGCATAATCATTGTAACATTTATATGCATCATCCTTAGTATTAAACTGCATTCCGTCTACAGGAACAAAGTCAGGTGTACTATCATGTACATTCCCAGTGCCTGCACCTTTATCAAGTGTACTGTCAGGATCGTCTACCTCATTATCGAATTGCATTTTTTTTTTGCTGGAACATTCAAGTCTAGAGTGAATTCAATGCCTGCACCCTTGTTATCATTTGCATCATTAGTGCACGTGTTCACTTCTTCAGGTGCGCCATTAATACATATGTTTACTTCTCCATATCTTTTAAATGATTGAGATAGATCATCTTCATTACAACTAGATGATAAGCTCACCATTGTTATAAGCAATATATCAATTTGCGTTAGCAAGCGCATACGTTTACTATGATTTATTCAGGATGCATATAACAACGGATACCGATAATTTAAGCAAGTCAAAGAAACAATTTAATGAATCGGAGTATAAAAGCAATTGCGGTTTGCTATTTGCTTATACTATGCATCGAGTTGTTATTTACCATGCCAATAAAAGAAACGACATGTCTTACATGTGTGTTGACGACAACACTTTAATTATATCTACGATATTGTGAAGTGAGTTCAATAGAAATCGCTAAATGCGCAACGATTTGAATATGAAAATTGTCACCGCAAGCGTATAAAAATGTATTTCTGCACGCACACATTTTAAAAGTCTTTTTACAAATATCTTACAAATATATACTACAAAATACATAATATCTTATAAATCGATATACAAAACGCATAATATATTACAAATCGATACGGCAATTCAACATAATACCTTACAAATCGACACTACAAAACACATAATATCTTGCAAATCGATAAATATAACATAAAATATATTACAAATTGATACAAAAATTCAACATAATAGCAAACAAATCGATATTAAAAAACAAAACAATATCTCACAAATTAGTAGTACGTTACTAAAACCGTGATTTGAGATGAAATGCATATACTGAGTGAATAGAGGATACCGGATGGGGTAGAGGCCCTTCCTCACATTTGTAAATAAGCATTCTTGTCAATAGGTCCCAGCGTCTTACAAATATCGATAAGTTTTCAACCATCAAAGGGACAAGATCCACCTCCAATAACAAAACAATGCTTTAATGGCACTCAAGACGACATATGTTCTTCAACGATAGCACGATGACATGGAAAGGTACTCACAACGCCTTAATGGCACTGGTTGGAATGTTTGTGCGTCATTGTTTTCTTCCATAATGCGTAACGACAACGAAAAAAAATATAAGACTGTAAAAAGAGATGACCGACAAATTCGCCTATGATGCCCACCAATGATCGAACCAATCGATCGCGAACACGAGAATGTTTTGTAACACAAGGCAGGAACAAGAAGGCGACAATGTGTTGTAAAACAGGCTAAAAAATAAGGTGAAAACCTCGACTCGAGACGATGACAAAGTTTGCGTTGTCAAAGGGAGCTCTTGTTACAACAGATGGCACAAAAATTTACTGCTTAGGGCGAAAACGAAACATTTGGGCTTTGAAGAGTTAACATCATACTTTCTGGATGGAGGACTTTTTTTGTCCTTTTCTCGAATCATCGTTTCCCTTCTTTTGAATGAAAGATATTTTTGTAATTTTCTTGAACCATCGTTTCATGATGAGCATAGCAGGAAAGGGTACTTAAGTTTTTGCAACCGCACCAGATTACCATGAACATGAGATGTAGCTAACAGCCGTCTTTGGGGGAGAACACACACCACCCTCTCATCAATTTAAGCCTATCGTGAGTTAGCGTCCTGCCCTTAGTTGCCCATCTCAGCGTTATGGCAGCTCTCAGAAATCTCATCTTGACCCATATGCATTTAAATATGCCATTTCATGGGCTTTTTTCTCTGATTTGTTCCCAAACCGAGCGAGAAGAGAATATGGAACTTGGAGTACAAGATAAATTATCTGGATCGCCCGGGCACCATGTTTAGGTGCCTATGATAGATTTCAATCATCTGAAATATGCACTCCGGAATCCATATATTTGCAAAATGGAACAACTATAGGGTCAGTCTAATCTTTCACTTTGAGATGCCTGAGGCTGCTGTAAAGAACTTTACGAGTGGATCCGGGAAGCAGCTTGATAAGTGGACCTTGGGTACACCAAGGGTCGAACCAAAACTCAACCCTTGCACCATGTCTTCCAATTGACATGATCCATGATCGCTGATGCACTTCTTCTTATTCCTTTCCATCCATGAGAACCACAGTTCGGGAAGTCTGATACCCATAACGAGTCTCTCTTGATATATTTCATTTGAACCAATTTTACCAATGTATAGTCGGTTTGGTTGATGATTTTCCATACAGATTTGGCAAGAAGAGCCAGGTTACGATCCTGGGTCCTCCTGATGCCCAGCCCACCTTCATCCAATGGTTTACATACCTTGTCCCAACTCACGCAGGTGGGTCTGCTTTGACTCTGCTGATCTTTCCCATAAAAAATTGTGCATCATTAACTCAATGGCAGAAACTACAGCTAAGGGGAGAAGAAAGGCTCCAAACCAGAACATTGGAAAAGTTTGCAGGACCAAATTGCTACTCTCTCTGCCAAAGACAGAATTTTCCTATTCCATCTTTCTATTCGACTTCTGAATTTCTTTTATAGAGGTTCACAAAGGCAAGCCCCAAGTACAAAATCGGCAATGCTCTAGCCTTCCATCCACATTCGCGAGCAACTTGTTGGGACTAGGGGTGGCAAAATCTGACCCAACCCGCCAACCCGCTTCTTAGCCGTGTTCAGGTTTGGCTTAAACGGGATTGTGTTGTAAACGGGTTGACCCACCTAACCCGTTTATTAAACGGGCCGGGTTCATGTTAGGGGTATGCCAACCCGGCTGACCCGTTTAATAAATGGGTTAGGCGGGCGGGTCAACCCGTTTACCCGAACTGCCAACCTGCCCGTCAACCCGTTTACCCGACCCGACCCGCCCGCCAACCCGTTTACCCGAACCCGCCCGCCCGCCAACCCATTTACCCGAACCCGACCCACCAACCCGTTTACCCGACCGGTTTATTAAACGGGTTAACTGTGTCGTGTTGGGTTACCCGTTTAATAAATGGGTCGGGTTGGTGTTTGCCACAACCTACCCGTTTAATAAATGGGTTGGGTTCGTGTTGAGGTATGCTGACCGCCAACCCGACCAGATTGCAACCCGACCATATGTGAAAAGTACTTTTATTGCAATGTTTTTTAAAGTTTTGGGTTAACCCCCAAGAAGGAGGCCACAACAATTTTGGTCAAAAAGTTTGCAGCAAAATAGCAGCCACAAGTTAATATTTTGATTTTTTTATTGTCTACTGTCACTAATTATTGGAACTGTTTTATTTTTTTCCTTATAATTGTGCATAAATTATAGGCAAGATTGATGGCATTCCATTCATGCAGTGTAAAAAAAAGCAGTATAATGGCATATGGCAGGTGCGGCTAAGTTTGGGCCTAGTCAACTGATGGGCCCCATGGTGTGGCCTGCTTTTGCCTAAGATTGATTGAAATGGCAATGCTAGCAAGTTATTGTGGTTCATACAATTGAAAAAAAAAATGTATGGGCAATTTACGTATAAACGTCTACCATATGACATATTTATGTTTAACCATTTCTAAGGTTTCTAATGTTTAAGATAATGCCGAACTTTTTATAAAATTACTCGGATGAATGCCTAAGTTACCTTTTATAAGCCTAACTCAAATATTGAAGATAGTGCCTAACTTTTTAAGAAATTGCTTAGATGGTTGTTAGTTTTTAATTCACCTATTTCCAGTTAACTCTTAAAAACAAAAGGTTTAACCATTTTCTTTAAATTATTAAATGTGAGTTTTCTAGCTCTCCATTTCTGCAGCTAACCCTTAAGAACAAGAGTTTTAATCTTTTTCTTTCTTTAAATTATTGAATGTGACTTCTAACTCTGCATTTTTGTAGCTATAGTTAAGGGCAAATAAGTATTTTTAAAAGGTAAACTTGTTCTGGGCAATTTCTAAAAAAAGTTGAGGTGTTTTTTTCTCATGCTCCATTCTCTCATGTTTGTTTTGGTGTGACAAAATCAAGTATATGAAAATTATTCTCTCATGTGAGCCAATGATTATCATGTGAATCAAACAAACGTGCCCTATATTTATGCCTAATTATGCCATCATCAGCCTAGGCTGGGTTATGCCTATTGTGTGCAGGCATTTTAGGTTGTAGGAGGGTTCTTCAAAATAGGCCTCAGATGTTGCAAAAAACCTTTAACTTCTTGGATGGACCACCAAGTTCCTTGTTTCAAGTGAAAACTCAAAGTCTGGGTATTTATATTTAAAAAAAATAGCAATAGTGTCCTCAAAATTTGGCCCATTCGCCTAAATATCTACTAATTCACTAATGTTCTTTGCCTACCAAAAACACTGGTTCGAGGATTATTTGCTAATGTTCTTTGCTCAAAATTTGGCCCATTTGATTATCTCTAATGCTTGATCAAGCTCATATAATTTATATTTAAAGAGCTTAAGCTTGTATTCAAGCCAGGGGTGCAAAATTTGACCCGACCCGCCAACCCACTTCTTAGTCGGGTTAGGGTTTGGCTTAAACGGGTTCCTGTCGTAAACGGGTCGACCCGCCTAACCCGTTTATTAAATGGGTCGTGTTCGTGTTAGGGGTATGCCAACTGTTTGACCCGTTTAATAAACGGGTTAGGATGGCGGGTCAACCTGTTTACACGAATCCGTCAACCTGCAACCCGTTTACACGAACCAGTCAACCCGCAACCCGTTTGACAGGCGGGCGGGTCAACCAATTTTTTTAATTGTGTTATTCAGGTTACTCGGGCCGGTTATCGTGTCTATGTTATCGGGTCGACCCGTTTAATAAATGGGGGATCGTCGTGTCGTGTCGACCGGACTCGTTTATTAAACGGGCTAACCGTGTCGTGTCGAGTTACCCGTTTAATAAATAGGTCTTGTTTCTTGTTTGCCACATCCGACCCGTTTAATAAACGGGTCGTGTTCGTGTTGAGGTATTCTGACCCACCAACCTGCCAACCCGACCCACCGACCTGACCCGATTGCCACCCCTAGTTGAAGCTCAACTTGTTTATTTACTCGAATGAGCCTGAGCAGGGGTTAAGCGTGCCGAGCTTGAGTTAGGTTGGCTCATTGTGCAACCCTATATGCATCTCCCATGCCTCAGTTATGGTTATTTTTGTGACGGGAGGACTTGAACATAATTTATGACTTGTGACCCTCTTCTGCTAATGAGATTTAACCTTTAGTCGTAACAAAACATGCACGATTTCTTAGGATTTTACTGCAAATATCAGCGGATGTGGAAAAATATTATAGAAAAACTAGTGAGCCTCTTCTGCTATCACATTTCTCATCAGACATTCACATTTTCTTAGGGTTTTGCTGCAAAATGTCATCAGCAAAATGCAAACACATTTTCTTAGGGTTTTGGACATTCATGATTGCTTAGGGTTTTGTTGCACGATGTGGTTCCAATCCCCAATCGATCAGCCACTGTTTTTTTTGAGTGATTAAACTATATTTTGAGTAACTTTTTTAGACTATTCTTATTTTTAACCAACCTTTTGCCCATCCTTATCCTCAAGCGGTCCGTACATGCAAAGGTTAAATTGATTATTTCAATGCTCAATATTTGCTATTTTAGTTATCAGGTAGATTTTGGCAAAATTATGAGATTTTTTTTTTAAAAAACACATAATTTTTGTCGTACTCTTTTGTTGAAACCCTCTTTCCACCTACTAACTTAGCCAAAAATGATGATTCATATTCTATTCAAATAATATTCATTAATAAAAGATGTAGACAATGTGCTTAATGACCAAAAACTCGTTGGCGATGTACTGTCGGAGGGACGGATGCCACGTATTGAATTCACAAGGAACAAAATGAACTAAACATCTGTCAAGGAGCAGTAACCAACGAATCAGATCTGGTACAAGACCTAAGTGAGAACATCTGCCTTCCAAACACCTATTGATGGACTGCACTTGGTCCTTCTTTGAGGATTCTAGAACGACGCATTTTGAAACTGGAATTTAGTCTATGATCCTCAACCAACTTGGAAATCTCTATCCCTGCCTGTTACTAGTATGGTCCACCATCCACCCTGCTGTACTTGCACAGCCTTGCGAGTTTCTGATCACAAAGCCATTTTGACATCTCCCTGGCTATATACTGTAAATGCTCTCACTGACAAACATTTTGCCATTTCCATAAAACCGGACGATGAATATGAGAACTGATTTTCAATTACCTGTTCACCAACATGACATATTAATTTTATAAAAAAATCTAAATTTAAAATAAAATACTTTTAAAAAATAAAGCAATTGCCTAAAACAATAGTGGTTTCAAACTACAACCTTGTCAAAATGCACCCATTCTTCAGTAAAGAAAAGTTTGGAACTAGGGGCAGAGCCAAGATGTGGATAGGGTGAGCACGTGCCCACCCTGATCCAGGAAAATCTCCCAAGGGGGTAATGAGTCCCGAGTGGAGGTGGGTAGTGCCCTAGGTCAGTGTGGGTAACACTCTTGCCTGGGGTCATGGCCAACCCGAGTCCGCGAGTACCTACTATGGTACTACCCACCTCTCTCTCTCTCTCTCTCTGCCTGCTTGAGCCTATCTCTGGTAGAGGTGTCCCAACTCGCCATGGGCCTATAAATTAAGCCCAAGCTCAGCCCGAACTAGGCTTTTAGCCCGGCCTGGCTTGGCCCATGTACATATATATTACATATTATGTATATATATTAGCATTATACATATATGTAACATAATATATATTATATATACATAATATATAACATATTATTATATATAATGTACAATATATTTTATATATTACATAATAGGCCTGACCTGATTAGGCCCACGGGGCCTAACAGGCATGTCGTGGGCCGACCTGAACCAAGCCTTTGACACAATTCATTAGCGGGTAGGCCAGCCCGATGCCCACCCCTAGCCTCCGGCCTGCGACAACTCCTACAACCAAGAGCGATTGAACAATTTCCCATATCCAATGCTTGAGCATCTCATCTATAAGACCACATATATTTGTTCTTTATAATTTACTTAGTAAGAAACATACTTTACAATAAGACTTTAAGACATATATGCATGTTTTTTGAGACCTGAAAATTGATGGTTCACAAAGCATTTAAAACTTTATAGTATAAATTATTGTTTGCCATTGATTTTTAGCGCTTTCAAAAACACATCTAAACATGTAACACCCCAAAATTTCAACCCTAAAATTATAAAGATTTTTTTTTTTTAAATAGCATAAACAACTTTTTCCTTTGGGTTAAATATTCTAGGAGAGTTACAGTACAGTCAATCATCATAACTGAATTAAAATGTGAATAACATTAAGATTTAATTCAGTTCTAATAATTTAAAATATATATCAGAGTATTTTGATAACAATAATTATTTTTTTGAAACTATTTTTGAGAAAAAAAAGACTGACTCTCGACGATGCCTAAGTATTCCACTTCGCAGTTGCACATCATAATTTACTTGAAACCCTATAAAGCGGGTCAAACTCGTGAAAGCCTGATAGAAAATAACATCTTGCATAAATGCATGATATCATAATACATTAAAAAACAACCTCGAGCATCAATCATACAACACGTATCTTAGCCGATGATAAATATAAAATCATGCTAAATAACAAAATAACAAGTCAATTTAATGCATATTCATTCATGCTAAGATTTGCAATAATACAATAAATTATGCACATGCATGAACATTTATAAAATTCATGAACATATACAATATGCATAAACTTACCATTCCAATGATATGAGTCCTTCATGCATGAGTAAGTTCTTATCTTCAATTATCATTTTCTTTCTTATATGATGCATACAATGTTCTATCTACGTGTAATTCATATTCTTGTTTCACTTGTCAATATCTATTTATGGGTACAAAACAGATACTCTCAGTATGGAGGTATGACCTAGGTTTGTATATTCAAGCAATTGTATCTTATTAACCTGCGTGATGCCCTAACTTTGACTACTTCAGAGAGAAAAATATAATTTTTAGAGAGAGTTCTTAACCTCTTACAACCTGATATATCAAATTTTTCTCATAAGTCTTACCTATCACATCGCAGATAAATCATGATAGTTTTTTCGGTTACAATCTCTATGGATGGGGTGAAAGAAACCTTTCGTGTTAAAACAATGTCCCCACAGAACCATCAGTTCCATGCTTACTCTCTTAATAAGCCATAAAAAATTAATTTTATTTTGATTTCTTAATTAACTCTCTTGTTAATCGTGTCAATGCAAACATGCAACCATATTCAAGGTTCATATGCAATAATATTCATGGCACTCCATGTATGCTTTTGATTAGTTTCTACCATAAAATTTTACAATAATGCAATCACTATGAATTTATACAATCAAGGTAGACTAATCATTTATATTTATGTATACATAATTCAATCATAACAAACATTCATAATACACTTTATGTATGCACTTATGAAATTTCATATCATGCAAGCATATCATATATCAATTTGTGCATATATTCAATTGAAAGCATATCAATTGCAAAAAAAATCATGCAATTATACATGGCACAAGTACATTCATACATTATCAGTTTCATTGCCTTATTAAGCTACTATACAATCAATTTACCTGCATCAAATATTACAATTAATGCTTCATATATTGTTAAACATGAATTATCAATTGAAAAATACTTAGACATAAGCATAAATAATTGAGGCAAATTGAGACCTCTGTTTACCTGCTTTTGTAAAATCAACCATAAATCACATAAAACATATTTGACTTCCATCTTTTTACTGAGTATGCCTTAATATGTTAAAAAAAAACCAAGAAACATATCTCAAAAATAAGTTATACATAAATTAAAAAAATTCTGTAATTACATATTATACTAAAAAAGCAACAAACTAGTTTCTGTAATTTATAAAAAAAAAATTCAACTTGGGGATTTTTCGTAGATTTTCTGGTAACTCTTTTTTCAAAATCCTTCTTGTAGTATCTTCTACTATATGTTTGATCTATTATAATTTTTTTATGATTTTATCAGATCTATTTTGAATAGTTTTTTGGTCTTTCAAAACAATTGGTGAAAATAGACCTGTAAATAGAGCCAGATGTTACCACGGGTGTTTCTCCCTCAAAACAGATCCAAAACAAACAAAATAATATGCTATAATCAAGCCCTGAATGTGTAGAACATCACAACATATTTTTTTTATCCATATTCTATGATAAACATAATTATTTCAAAAATTGATTGTTTACAAACAGAAACAACAATCCAAGTTTATAAGAAATTTGATGAAAACATAAATCATAGGTGAAACATGACATAAAAACATGATTCAACACCATGAATGATGTTCTAACATGAATACAGTAAATACACAACATTATTTATCTCTCTTTCATGCTGACCCATCATAAAAAATCATAAATCTCATTGGTACATCATAAAACAACATGAATATAATCTTTAATTCATATTTAAATCACATGATGAATAAATTAAAACATAATATTCCAGATTATTACAGACATGATAACAATAATATTCTTTTTTCTAACATGATGTAATTCATTAACATGCTCATAACAATCTGAATCAAACAAAATAACCATTCTATAAAAATTGATTTAAGTTTTCTGAAACTAGTTCTTTTCGAAAATATTTTCTTAAAATCGATTCACAAAAATACCGTTTTGGGTTTTTCAAAAATAATTTTCATATAGATCCAAGTTCTCGACTAAAAAGAGAGTATGTTAATGCATCTCAAAATCAAACACCATGTAAGTAAAAATTTTCTACCGAAAATGTGTTTCCCACAACAATACCGTCATTTTTTCCTCTACACGCACCTCCTTCTGTGCTGGATTAGACCTTCACCAAGGTGATTACAGGTCTCTAATGGAGGACTTGACCACCACAAAGATTGAGAGGAAGAAAAAGATGTAAATAAGAACAAAGAAGAGATGTACCTCAACTAGAAGCAGTGACTTAAATAAGTGGGGTGGGGGTGGGGGGGTCCCTTTTTATTTGGTTTTTTCCAAATCTCTAGAAATAAGATCTATCTCCAACAACATTAGGTGGGTCCCACTAAGGGTCGTCCCACTTAGAAGGCTCCATTGATGTGTCTTCAAACCTTAATGAAACTCTTTTTCAAATCGTCTTTTTAAAACGATAGGTCTCTTAAGAAATTTTCTATAATTAATTCTGTTTTTTTAATTACTTGTGGAGTCCACTAGGAGGGGGCATCCTATATTCTCTCCAGACCCCCTATGATTTAATTGGAGTTCCTCTTTAATGAGGACTCTATAAAGTAGATTGGGCCCCACTGTTCTAGGATTCAAAATTCTGGACCAGATCCAATTAAAGTTGGATTGGATCTGGGTATCAAACATCTATTTTATATCCAATACTCAAAATAAAGATTTATATTAACAAATGAGGTCCAAATCAATTATGGATCTAAATACTAGAGTTTGGATCCAAATATGACTCAACCCAAGCCATTGGCTACCATTGAACCCCTATAGGCCACCATGTAAGCTCATGGCACCCCATTGGGCTGGGCTGGGCGTGACTCTTTGAGACTCAAAAGGAACCTAGTTTGAGTCCAAAACATATCTTGGTCAATTTAAAACAACAAAATTCTAAACCTTCTCCAAGTTGAAAAAATCAAAATAAAGGTTGGTTTATTTTAAAAATTATATTTTTTAAACCAACCCTTAACTGAAATTACCAAATCTGATTTCCTACGAGTTCTATAACTCGTAATGAACCTAACTAGGGTTTTAGTTCAACTTAGACTCTCGAATTTTGCGTGATACTAACTTGATTTTAACTTACATTTCGTTTAAATTTAAAAGTTGAAATAAAACAAATTCACAGGTATTATAAAACATCAAAAAATCATAATTCAAAATACGTCGCTCACTAAATGAATGATAAAAATCTAATATGTAAAGTCCGATCGATGACAAACTTGATCGGTAGATAAAAAACTTAATCTATTATCATTGGTTGGAGATTTTAAACCTTTTCTTTGTTAAATGGTCCCCGTATATATATATATATATATATATATATATATATATATATATATATATATATATATATATATATATTATAGAATGTGGTAGTCAATAACAACTTTTTTAGCTAACTGCTATGTTATGTTAATTGTGCTTTTGAAAGGTTATTTTCATATTTTTCTTAAATTTGGCTGTACGTATGTGAACACCCAAAATTTTTCAAAATTTTTGTAAATGTTCCCTTTTTGCCTCGGACCCCCATTTTCTGAGCAAATTGAGTCATTTTCGCTCAAATTTCGGTTCATCTCTCGGATTTACTGGAATTAGGTCCATTTTATATATTTGACTCAATTTTCGGATCCGGATCCAATTTAAAATCTAAATCTGAACCCCGTTGTCCAGTTTTCAAATTAAAATTACAAAAATACCAAAATAGTTTTTTTTAATGGCTCGGACGGTCCATCCGGCATCCGTTTGGATTCACTGCTCTATATTTCTTGATTTGAGGTCAAAAACTCGAATACTTTCTCAAAACTCAGGTCAAAAAACTCATTTTCCGAAGAAATTTTAAAAGATAAAACCAGAATTCTCGGAAAGCCTTCTTTTTGTAAATATTCTTAATTTTTACAAAAATAAAATTTTTTTTTTAAATCCCTCATTTTGCCTAGACTTTAGAATTTTATTCCAAAAAATAAAAAAATTTGTAGAAAATATGAAGAAAAATAATGAAAAATTCAAAGCATAAAGAGAATTTTTCAAAAGAAAGTTTTCAAAACCCCTTTTAATAAAACTTTTTTTAAGACCCTGTTTTGGAAAAGTTCTAAAAACCCACCAAGGTCTCTCGTTCTTCCCCAATCACGAACCACGCTCTCCCTCTCCCAGAAGCTCTCGGTCGATCTACCCTCTATCGGCTGCCTCCTTCATGCCTCGTCCACTGATCTTCAACTGTTTCCAACTCCTCCTCTCCCGCACTTCGATTGATGGCCACCCTCCCTCATCCCGTTCATCTCCAACGGCCTGTTCCTGTTCCAGATCCTTGTGCTCCCTCTTTAAAAAGGAGCACGCAAGAAAAGCCAAGGCATCGACGCTCTCAATCCTTCCACAACCCTTCTTCTTCTTCTCCTTCCTATCATCTCCATTTTGGCTCTCCCCATCGGCTGAAGGAACAATCAATTGTAAAAGATCCATCGACTTCATCACCAGCCTCCATCCGAGCTCAATCTCCATTGGTATCATTCACTATGAGAGTTACCCCTTCCTTTCTCATCCCCTTTGATTGAGCGAAGAAAACTCTGCAGAAAAGAGAAGTCAATCAGTTTCTCTCGATGGATTGAAGGGATCTTTCATCGTCAATCTCTGGATCGTCCAAGATTATTAGCCTTTCTACATCCACCCAGCAGCATAAGACATCCCGGTAAGCACCTTCTATCACTACTCTTTGCTATTTTTTGTTTTCCTATTTTCTTTGGCCTTAATAGAGCACCCACATAGCATTGATTTTGCCTATAAGCAAACATCAATCTATGTAAATGTGCAATATCAATGAAATACATGTATTCCAACATTTTTTTTTATTACTATGAGTTTTTCAGTTTATCTGTGGCCCTGCGGTTGCGTGTGATTCCTCTGCAACATGATTAAGATCACCTCCATCGATTCATTTTTTTTATTTGATTTTGTTCCTGCTCCTGTCTTCATTATCCGTTTAATGTACATCCTTATTTGCATTTTTTTATTTTTTTATTTTTTTATTTTTTTATTTTTTTATTTTTTTATTTTGTTTCTTGTTTCCCTTGGTGTATTGCTTTCCCTGTTTTATTATTCCTTTGCTAGTTTTAGTAAAGGTGCTGTCATAATTCATCGTCATTTGAGTCTCGATATGAGTATGAGTTTACGCTTTGCTATAGCGTAAACACAGGCTTTGAGTCTCACATCGACGTTCTATAGAGTCTCAACATTCATCGTGGTATATTGGTTGCTTTAGATTAAGAATGATTTAGATTTGGTTGGCTAAAAGCAAACCCAATTTTGATTCATTCCTCTGGAGTAGAGTGTTAGTCCTTTTCTACATCTAATTTTGTTGATCTGAGTTACATCCCCTTTGGTTTATCCCAAACACCTTATTAGTCTCATGAGTAATACTCTTTTGGTTTTAAAATCTTGCTTTTGTCGGTATCTTCATCATACATCACCTCATCCTCTGTTGGATTTTAGCGTTGGTTTCATTTCTGATGCATCGTTATATCATTCTTGTCTCATACCCATCATACACAGTGTCTGTGTATCACCACCATTCACCCTGCTTCCACATCACAAAAAGCCGAGCTGCATAGACCAAGCTTGGACAAATCCCAACACCTATACTTACACATTACATTCTGTCAAGATGTTTCATTATCACCTCATTAAAACCTACAAATAAAGACTTATCGTAGTCTGTTGGTTAAATTGGTGGGATCAAGGGAGAGAGGATAAAGGTGCGATTTCTAGGCCTAGGCATACAAAAAAAAACATGGCTTCAAGGTTACCGTGGGGAACAACACATTTTCCAAGTATGAAGAACTTGTAAGGCAAGGTGCTTCGATGGGAGAGACCCTAGCAGCAGTGACTAAAAAGTGCAAATACACCATTGCAATGTCATCAGGTCCTTCTGCTGCACTTTTGGTAGTGTTTGACAAAGCTGGCATTCTTGAACAAATATGCTCAGGAAAAGGATATATTGCTATGTCAACAGTTGGTGAAAATACGTCATCCAAATTAGTGAGATGAGGTATCTGGTTTGTTTTATTCTTTTTTTCTTCTTCTTTCTTTTTCCTTCAATTCATCGGATGGCCATATGTAGTAAATCTAGTTGTCAGATGATTTGGTGGGATCTGTTATGCAAAGTGGTGCTCATAAATTCGCTTTACTGAATATGGAACATACTTTCCTTTTCTCCTTTCAATTGCATGGCCAACCATTTCAAGCTATTAGCCAAGGGTTTATTGCCAGGGTAGTTGCACCTGTAATGAATTATTATATTAGTGGTTAATTATGGCTTGTCATTAGTTAGTGGCACATATATAAATCGTCATTGTTAAAATTTCTTTATTACGTGTACAATATACTTTCATTTTCTCCCTTCAACTGCATCTTTAACCATTTGAATGTCTAAAATTTCAGGGAGTAAGGTCATCCCCCTCTATTTATAGTGAACCTCTGTCAATCAGATGCTTGTTGTTAAGGGTGTAACTGTAATATATGGTTATCTCAATTTTTTTCTTCTTTTTTTTCTTCTTTTCATTACTTCTGGATCACCATGTATATCTGACTGCTGGAACTTGTTCACAGGGTTGCATACCTAGGACCTTCTTTCATCAGTTAAGTTTCATCCATCTTCTTTGTTTAAACTTGAAGTTGGATATACTTTCTCTTGTCAAGAAGTTAGTATCAATTAATATCTTGCTGAAATTTCTTCATGTTGAAGCTGATGTTAAGTCCAACTAAAAAACCCTGTTGCTTTGCTCTATTCATCATTGATTATTTTGGATATTACTTTTTGTTAAGTTTATTGAAATCAGTTGGGCGAGTGTAATGATTCCCCCTAACATTTTCCCCTTTACAGCATTGACGTTTTCTACATCTTATTACAATCCCTTAACTATATCCTGTTTATATCATGAATTGTGTTTTAGCTCACGTTGAACTTAGTGAGGTCTTTCCCTGCAGAAGATCTGGGATTAGATCTAGGTTTGTGGAGAAATATCACATTTGAACAACCAGTTACACACTGTACATGATGATACTGTGTTTTGTGCATCGGCCTTTCGATGGTCTTATACTGCCAGATCGAAGGCAATAAATGTGTTTATCATTTGACGATAAATAAAAAAAAGGGGAAGCCATAAACACATTGATCACCTCTTGCAGCCGCATCACTGTCTGTGCCTCTGTACCAGACTACAAGGCGGCATCCGTGCACATCTGTCACACCACTACACAACACACACTCCTCTGCAAACCATACTGTTCACCCATCTGATGTCTTCCCTGCTACACTCATTTCCCCAACTCACTAATACTTCACTTTCATAAAACCTCCCTCCATCACCTACTTGTTACACAATACAGTCAACCTTCATCTCACAACCACCTAGCCTTACACGGCCACCAATATATGCTCCAGTGAAGGATGTCCTTGGTTATACATCAAGATTTTCATTTGGCCATTATGGTTATAACATGGGCAGCCTATGCAGGATTTAGTGAGATTGGAATCGTTTACTATGTCTTGTAGCAATTGAAATATTTGCTAACCGATCCCTGTTTTGCTGGTTTGGCACTAGAATCCTTCATAAAAAGCATGCTATTTCCACTGTCCCATTTGCTTAACATATTATATAGGTATCCTGTTTATCAGCATATCCATCTTGGTTCCAATTTAATATCTTAAATTTCTTTCCATGTATGATGTTTTACTAACTCTGTTTGTTTTGCAGAAAATAGAAAATGTCATTTCTTTTCTTGGTTTAGAAGTTGTAATCTCAATTTCAATCTTAGAATTGTAATAATTAGATTATAATGAGAAACTTTCATTTTCTGTATTAGATAGGATGAATGAGCATTGTAAATACCATGAATGGCTTATTTCATACTACTTTCCCCTTTATTTCTCAAAAATTCACAAATGAGAACACGAATGACACGTGCACCATTTTATAAAAGGTGATTAAATCCTAAGTTGATGATTTGCATCAATGGCCATAGTCAGGATGTGAACAAAACTTAGGATTTTCATCTTTTATGGAATAACATTTGATCCACACTCAGTCTCTTTTTCCAAAATCATCATATTTTAAATATTTTCTTCTTTTATCAGAGTTTAAATTAAAATTAACTCAAAATATATATCAATGACCATAGTCAGGATATATTGAGAGTTAATTTCATTCTAAACTCTATAAAGGCATCAAAAATGTGTTTTATTCTTCACTTGAACTTAAATACGATTATTATATAATACATCTTATGACCATAGTCAGATACGTATTATATCTTCAATCTTATTTCAATTCATTTAAAGAATGAAATATGCTTTTCAAATTCAATTTTAAATTCTTCAATTCATGTCATCATTTAGGATAAAATTGCATCATGTTTTCAAAATCCAAGTATATCTTTCTTCAATTTCTGTTTTCAATTCATTAATTCTATCTCATTTCAAAAGTTCAAAATCCGATTTCAAAGTCCAATTTGACTTTGAAATTTCAAATTCATTTTATATTCAAAATTCAATTAAATTTCAAAGTTTAATTTGACTTTGAAATTCCAAATTCATTTTCAGGATTAAATTTCAAATTCAATTCAACATCTCAAAATTCAATTTCAAAATTTCTAATTCATCTTCTGATTCAAACTTTAAAATCCAGTTTATTCTTTATCTTCAAAAGTTCTATCTAAAGATTGAGTCTTGATTCTCAATTCAAAGTCAAAGTTTTGAGATTGATTCTGAGTCTCAAAAAGCGATTTTTTGTAAAGTTAAAGTTTTACTTTTAGATCCAAATCTAGATTTCCAAAATTCAGATCCATCTTCAAAGTCCCATTTGGATCTTCAAAAATCTAAATTTCATCTTGGGTTCTAAATTTAGAACCCAATTCCACTTTGGGTCCAGATTTTCAAAACCAATCTCATCTTAGATTCCAGATTTCGGATCCAACCTTCATTTTTAATCCCAGATTTCGGATCCAATTCCATTTAGGATTCTAGATTTCGAATCCAACTCTATCTTGGATCTCAGATTTCAGATTCAATTCCATTTAGGATTCCAGATTTCGGACCCAACTCTATTTTGGATCCCAGACTTCGGATCCAATCCCATTTTAGGATCCCAGATTTCAGATACAACTCCATCTTGGATCCTAGACTTAGGATCCAATTCCATTTAGGATTCAGACTTTAGATTCAGATTCTACCTCGAATTCCAGATTTCAAAACCAATTCCATTTTCAAATCACATCTGGACTTCTTAAATCTAATTCTATTTTCAAATTCCATCTGGATTTCTCAAATCCAAATTCCATCCTGACTTCAAACTTTAAAATCTGGAATTTAATTTCATTTCAAAATTCCATCTCTACTTCGAAATCCAGTTTCAAAATTCAAATTAAAAATCTATTTTGACTTTAAAAACTTCATTTTTTTCTATCTCAGCTTCAAAATTCCCCTTTTCTTTATTTTTAAATCAAGATTGATTTCTTCAACTCTGATTATTTTAAGACTTAGAACTCCAAATATCTTCCCGAGATCTATCTCAAAGTTCTAAGTTAGATTCAACTTTCAAAAACCATTTATTCACTCCATTATCAAGTTCATCTCAGAAATACTTAGAAACTTCCAAATCATTTTTTTTTAAAAAGAGCATACATCCTTGCATTCACACAAATATGATTATTTATGCATTTTAGACTTAGAATAAATTCATAGATAATATTTTAGCAAAGCAGAAAGACATAAATTTGATCCTTGGTTCGATTACCCCTGGTAAAGGCACCAGGAACAGTCGAATCTCGTACCGACGAGCGAATCCCGTCTCTCCATTTTCTCGCAAATTTTTAAAATGGTCAGATGAGACTTTGCAGAAGAGTTCCTCTCTCTTCTTTATTTTCTCATTATCTCTTCTTTTCTGTTTTTTATTCCCCTCCAAAAAAGAAATAGATGCTAGAAAGACAAAGAGGAAGGAAAAGAGGAACGAGAGGAAAAATTTTGCATGTTCACAACGTAGAGTAGGAACCGGGCCAACTTCAAGTTTCAAAAGCTATCATTTGTAGGATTGAGCTGCCATCCGAATTCAAATCCAGACCATTCAAATCTGACCACTTTTATTGCTTAAAATAAAGTAGCTGCAGCCACGGATGACAGTGGATCAGGCAAAAACGGGCTCCACCCCGCCTTGCCTGGTTTGGACCGGAGATAGATGACATAAAATTGTGATTGAGATTAAAATCAAAACCCGTGATGAAGTTATGTTTTCCTACTCTCCACCCTCGATCTTCGTTAGTAAAATGCTAAAATACTCTTTAAGAATAACAGTGGACCGATAAAAAAAATGAGGCTCGCCAAGTCTCGCTCCGTTTGAACCGGAAATGAAGGTAATGAAGGTTAAAATTAAAACCCGTGCAGAAATGTGGAGACATTGTCCCCGCCCAAACCCCGGTCCACTGCCAATGCCATCCCTAGCTGCAGCCGTCAGGGAAACCATAATGATGACGACAGGTGCGGGGACCACACCGCCAGGAGATGATCCGTCAGCCGAAAGGCACCGCCGTCCCCGCCCCCGCCACCGCTCCGGCTCTCCCCCTCCACAGAGATGCAGAGGCCAAACCCAAACCTCCTCCTCGGCGCCCTCCTCCTCTCCCTCCTCCTCCTCCTCCTCCACGCCCTCCACTCCCCCTCCACCGGCCGGACCGCCACCGCCTCGCGCCTCTTCGGACACCCGCAACCGAGGATCGCCTACTTCGTCACCGGCTCCGATGGAGACGCGCCGCGGATCCTCCGCCTCCTCCGCGCCATCTACCACCCGCGCAACCAGTACCTCCTCCACCTGGACCTCGCCGCGCCGCCGGAGCAGCGGCACGGCCTCGCTGTAACCGTCCGCTCCGTCGGCGCGTTCGCAGCCTTCGGCAACGTGAACGTGATCGAGCGGGCGGACCGGGTCGACCGCGCCGGATCGACGGCGCTCGCCTCGACGCTCCACGGTGCCGCCGTGCTGCTCCGGTTCAGCGAGGACTGGGATTGGTTCGTCAATCTGGAGGCGTCCGACTATCCTCTCATTACTCAGGATGGTGATTCCTTCTTTCTTCTTCTTCTCCTTGTTCTTGATTCTTCTTTTAGCGCGATACTCTGTGATATTGGTTAAACTTTTACTTTCTTGTTGTACTTAGTGATTTGGATCGTTCCTATTTGAACTTACTATCGTTTCGTGCTTCCGTTTTTTTCTTTGATTTTATAAGAATTTAGAGCGTATTTTTAATTAATTGGAGGATTATTTGGTGAAATGTATATTCGTTTTTAGGGTTTGAGAATGTAAATTTGAGCTTGAATATTGTGGTCTTAATGTACGTGTTCAACTCTTGTTGCTTTAATTTGTTGATTACTTGCATACATCCCAAAAAACTTGTAAATATAATCCTCGTTTAAAAAAGGGGAAAAATCCGATAAATGGTGACCATGACCTGCAGTAATTCTGGTTCTCTTTGGTATGGTTATATGTTCTTTTATTTTCTTTCTTTTTTGTTTTTGTTTTCTATTGTTAGGTTGTTATTAAGTTATGTCTTGGGGAATTCTTAATCGATTAGAGGCAAAAAGAAGGGAACGCTCAGTTGTGAAAGAGGGAAAGAAATGGAGCAGGTTGCAGGTGCTATTTGAATTAATGGTTGAAATGTTTTTTCGTACAATTTTTGCATTGGTGGTTGCAATTTGACAAAATGAAGCCGGAAATAAGGTTTGTGCAGTATGAGCGTTTTTGGTTGGATGGAGCTTCAAAACATAGTTTGAATTGCCGTCCTTTGCCTATATTAAAATCCTATCTTTTGTTTATTTTATGGGTTGGCAAGCCAGATAGTGCCAAAGTGCTCGGTCCTATGGGAAATTCAGTGGTTATTCGAAGATGCAGGAATCATCTTTTAGAATGTAACATAAGATGGATAAGATAATGAATCTCATGACTTAGGCTGCCAACTTTAAGAGGCATGCCCGTGGAAGCTGAATTGTAACTTATGATTGTTGATTATTTCCTGCCTTGTGGAGAATATTTAGAAACTGTATCCCTTTGTGTTTTTTGATCTTTGAACTTGATTTTGAAGAAATTCCAACCACATATAATATCCATAGTGGTGCTATTTATGATAGTAATGGATAAGACAGTGAACAATGTAGAGGCTTCACATAATATAGTGACAAAGTTCGAGCAAAATTCAAGAATGAAACATACTCGAATATCTTGAGTTCATTTATTGAGAAAGTTAATTAAGTTGAAGAGGAAGTTTTTGATAAATATATATATATGTGTGTGTGTGTGTGTGTGTTCAATATATATATATATATATTATGTATATGAGTATATATACATTTATATGCATGTATACTATATTTTTTGTATTGTAATAGGTAATGCCCTCTAGGGGCATTTTGGTCTTTTTTCTATTTTGTAATAGGTCCTGTACAATTTTGACTTTTTTTCTTTATTTTTTATTTCTTTATCTTTTTGCTAAAGACTAGGGGCTCTATGGTCATTAGACCATAGAGTCGACTACATTTATAGTCGTTGGGAGCTCCCAATGACTCTATTGGGAGTTCCCTTGGCTCTTTGTATTGTATATAAAGGGATCTCTTGTCCCTATTCCATACCATGCTTTTCTTAAGCATTTATAAAATATTTTTTACTATTTATGCTCTATCCCTCTTTGTGAGTGGTTTGTGTATGCCCTTGTGGCTTATTGTATTTTGCCCATTAGTTGCTTTTGTGTGTGTGAACACTTTGTTATCTTGTAGCCCTTAAGTGGCATTGCTTTTGTGCACACTTTGATTTCATTATCAGATTTAGGGCCCCTTGGTGTTTGCACCCTTGGGCCTTATTGATCGTGATACTCAAGTGTTCGAAGTGCTCGTGGTGATCATGCTCGTCTACATTCTTTCACGTTTCTTTTTCTCTTATCTCTATTTTTTTCGTCGTGGCCGAGAAGGACTCAAAGATCGATCTCTCCTTCAAATTAAATGACTCCAACTATTTGATGTGGGCGGCCGTCATAGAAAATCACCTCAAAGAAAAAAAAACTTTGGATTTATGTTTGTGGCACGATCCTGAACCACAACTTAAACTCACCAAGGAGGGAGATCAAGAGAAGACCCTTAATGAAGAAGAAAGAGGATAGATCATCCAAGAATACCAAACGAAGGTGGAAGATTGAGAAAATGAGCATGCCAAAATATTGGCATGGTTCATGAGCAATGTTGAGCTCAAGATTTGTGCCAACCTTGCTAAATTTAGAAAATCCATGAGGTTTGGATTTTCATGAAAGGTATTTACATCCAAAGAGATCTTGCTAGGCAATATTTTTGCAAAAAAAGGTGAGATCAAACAAACAAGGGGATATGAATGTATAGGCGTGCCAGGTCATAACATGCTTTTAAAAATGCACATAAACTCATGCTTAACTCTGATATTGCATGTATGAACATAATAAGCATTCAAGTTGCATGTATATGCAGAATTTTTATCTTTCAGACATGTACTCACATGCATCTTTCCATCCAAATTAGCATGCATGCACAGATTCAAGAAGCAACTATGCACACATGGCCATGATCACCCTCAACGTGTTTGCATGTGCACTTTTATCTAAGTATGCAAACATAAATGAATACATCCAACTACCTTTACATGGGGTTAATCATGGGAATCAATTTACCATGGAACAAACACGTATTGAACAACTTTTAACATCATTAAAATTTCTGTTTTATCGTGTAAATAAGCATATGCAAAGTCTTGCTTGTGAAAAGATGAATAAAACCAAAACACATCCATGGAAATCGATATTTATCAAGAAGAAACTCTAAACAACACATCTACCTCAAATAAAATTTTTGCTTTAGCATATAAAAAATTTACTCTTTTGAAAAAGTGAAAAGAATAAAAAATACACACATGGAAGAGGATCCATGAATCCTCATCCATGTTTTCTAGAGTGAACATATAGATTCACTCTTTAACCATGGATTTTCACCAAAACATTGCATGAAAATTCAATCGGTATTCGATTTCTCACTTATTTTCAGAGAGGAGACCCATACCTTTTACCTTAGATCGTAAAAGAATAAGAAAATGATGGTGGAAAACCGGACGACTGGAGAAATTGATCTCCTCCCTCTCTTTTCCTCTCCTTCTCTCTCTTCTTTCTTTCTTAATTTTTTTAAGGCTTAAATAGAGTGAGAGGGAGGTGACACCCCCCCTTCTCCCACCCTCTCTAGATGGGCTGGAGGAGAGTTTCCTCCGTGGAGGATTCTCTCTCTCTCTTTTTTTTTTAAATTTCCAAAACTCTTAAGTTTGACTTTTTTTTGAAAGTTTTCAATTTGCTTTAGAATTCTTTCTAAAAATTTCTTTAGCCCTCTAAGGCATGTAAAATGACTCTTTTAAGAGTCCTAATCAACCCTAAAATAAAAATTCAGAATTAAATGGAATTAATTAATTATGTAGTATTAAATAATTAATAATTATTTAAAAGTTTTCAAAAATAGCCAAATTAACTAGGGAGGCTTTTTAACCTTAATTAACTCAAATTTAAAGTTCTTAAATGAATTTAAAGCTATAAAATCGTTGAGCATGGATTTGGATTCGGATCTAAGATCCAAATCCATTTCCGAAAATTCAAATAAAATTTTGGACTGGACCAAATCCAAATTGATATGGGTCTTGGATAGAGTCTAGATCCATATTAATTTGGATCAAATCCATTGGATCCAATCCGATCCAAATTCGAATCCGAACAGACAAACTGTTCTTTTTTGGAAAAATGAGATTTTCGGGTCAACCGAAACCCAAATTTGAAAAAGTAAATACCATTGCACTCGACATTTCGAGACACACCCAACGACATATTACACGAATATCAAATTCTGAATTTTGCCTGAAAATAACCTGGATTTTGCTTGAATTTAAAGGTCAAAAACAAAATTCTTTCTTACGTTTTAAATGGCTCGTTTAGACCTAGTTGATGAGACCTGGGCCAAACCCAGACTCAAAAGCATCAGTTTAAGATCGAGGTTCAAACGTTATTTCTTCTATACTTAGCCAAATTTTTGAAAACCTGAAAATGACTAAGTATTAAAATACGTGATATTACACTCTTGCCAAACTATGTCAAAAAAAGACTCGCTTATCCATGACCAAGGAGGTTGATGAAGTTCATGCCATTTTAAGGCCAAAAAACAACTTGAAGACATATAAGCCTCCTCATTTTGGGAGGTCTATAACAATGGAGGGGCAAGGAAAATTATTTGCTACTTTTGTAATGAGTCAGACAATGTTGTGAAAAGCATTGAGGTGTAACGTAGTGCTCCACCAAAAACTGAGGCTAGGCGTAAAGCGTAAGCCTCATTTTTTTTTTAAAACTAAAAAAACACTTAAAAAATATCTAAAAATATAAATAAATAAAATAAATGCCAACAATTCATTTATCTTCACCAAACACTATATCAAAAGGCTTAACTAACACATTTTTGCATGTATATATGCAATAGAATTCTAAAAAATTAACAAAAAAAATGCAAGAATATTAACAAACACACAAAAGCTCCTAATTTAAAGCCCTAAATTCCATTTATCTTCACCTAACACTATATCAAAAGGGTCAGCCAACACATTTTTGCATGTATATACACAATAGAATGCCAAAAAATTAACAAACACACAAAAGAATGCAAAAATATTAACAAACACACAAAAGCCCCTAATTTAAAGCTCTAAAATCCACTTATCTTCATCAAACACTATATCAAAAGGGTCAGCCAAACACTATATTAAAATGAAGATGGGGAGAAAGAAGAGGGGAAGAAGAGATGAGAGAGTGTGCAACGAGAGAGGGAAAAAAGAAGTACCTTCTTCTTCTTCTCTTTCTTCTGCGTCTTCCTTTTTTCTGTTGAGTACACGAGAGACAAGAGAGTGAGAGACCAGTAGCGAGAGATGAGAGATGAGAGAGAGGGAGGATGGAGTAGCGAGAGAGGAGGGAGATGAGAGAGTGAGCAACGAGAGAGAGAAATAAGTACCTTCTTCTTTTTCTTTTACTTCTCTTTTTTCTGCTTACTGTTTTTGAGAAATGTGACTTTTTTGATATAGGTATTATGATTTAAAAAATAATAAACTATATATGTTAAGAAATGTGACTTTTTTGAAAGATCAAAATGAAATTTAAAGTGAACCTGAGGAGGAAGTTGACTACTCTTTTCTTTTTGATCTATTGCTTAGGAAGAATACTGAAGTATCAAATGATTGCGATAATATTGAATGTGTTGATAAAGAAATTTCTCTTGATATTGATAGGGATAACTCCCTTAATGAGATTTGTAATGAAATTTGTGTTTATACTTGCCACGATGTTGAAAGTTCAAAATATGCTTTTGAAAAATACTCACAAGGTCAACCATTAGAAGAATCTATAGTAGAACTATTACCTAGATAGACTCTAAAGGATCTCTAGGCCTCCTAATAAGTTTGTGTTCTACGAATCGTTTTCCTCAAGATATAGGACTTGCTTAATGATATGCCTACCATGAACCTTCCAACTTCAACGAGACTAAACAACATTTTCATTGGATAGATGCCATGAAAAGTTAAAAGCTCTTTATAAAGTTGGGAAGTTGTAAATCTACCTTTAGGAAAAAAGGCTATTGGTTATAGATGGTTTTTTAAAGTCAAGACCAAAAGTGATGGTTCTTTGAAAATATATAAAACTAGATTAGTGGCTAAGGAGTATTCATAGTTATATGGTATTGACCATGGTTGCCAGTCGAGGAAGCCGGAGCGGAAAGTGATACGAGAAGCGAAAGCGGGAAGCGTGACACTTTTAAAATTTTAGGAAGCGGGAAGCATGGGACAATTTAAAAGTGAATCAAGAATCGTCTTGGAAACGACCTAGGAAGCGAACTGGAAGCGAAGGGGAAGAAAAGAAATAAAATAAAAATAAAAATACAAAAAAATGAAAAAGGGGGGAAGCGTGCTTTCCATAAAAGGAAAACGCGCTTCCCATAAAAGGAAAATGCGCTTTCCAAAAAAAATCGGTGCTCCCCAATGCATTTCGGAAGCGCGATGTTTCGTGCTTCCGAAACACGCTTTGGGGAAGCACGCTTCCCACTAGGTTGGGCGCTTCTGGTAACTCTGGTATTGACTATAAATAAACTTTTGCCCGTGTTGCTAGGATGACTAGTGTTAGGACCTTAATTGCCTTAACATCCATCAAACAATGACCTATTTATCAGTTAGATGTCAAAAATGCATTTCTTAATGATGACTTTTGTGAAGAACTTTATATGTATCTTGTGCTTGGGTCTAACATTGAAAGGGGTAAAGTTCTCAAACTTAAAAAGGTTCTTTATGTTCTCAAACAAGCTCCAAAGGCTTGGTATAACCAATTTAGTAGAGTTATTATTGCTAGTGGTCTCTTCAACAAACCACATCAAACCTTTGCTAATATTTTTTTTTGTTGGAGCTTCAGACATGATTGAATCATGACAGTCAACAGAACGCAGCAGGTTGGGTCGATCAGATTGCCAATCCTTTCGGTTCATCAATTTTGTCCCGTTGCGCCAAAGTACACAACAAGCAGAACGTGGGTAACAAGTCTTCAAACAAACACCAGCAAAAAAAACTGGACCCCCGACCCGCGCCGGGGGAACCTACGGTATATATATATATATATATATTTACATTTTTGCCCCAGCCGCACCCCCGCACCCGGGTTTTTGGAAGTGCCGAATCCCCGCACCCGCACCCACACCCATGTGACATAGATCACCAGGCTTGATATAACACATGCGGTTCACATTGCAAGTCAATTCTAACATGCTCCTACTTAAGTGCGTATGGTAACAAACATGCGAATTATTGGATACTTAAAAGGGACAATGACAAAATGTTTTTTTTTATTTTCTTCTAAATCTCTTAATTTAATTGCTTATACAGACTTCGATTGGAGTGACAACCCCAATGATCATATTTCTACTACAGAATATTGTGTATTTCTTAGTGATTCACTTATATCATGGAGACGCAAGAAGGAATAGAAAGTGTCACTATCTTCCACTGGAGCTGAAGGCGATGACAACTACTACTACTTAAATTGTTTGGTTGAAAAGTCTGCTAGAAGATATGGGTGTTATCATCTCCACTCCTTCAAAGATGTGTTGCGCCAATAGTAGCACAATCTATATTGCTAGAAACCACACCTTCCATGAACGAACAAAACACATAAAGATGGATTGCTATTTATGTTCGAGAAGAATTTTTGAAGGTCTCTATTGAACTCCCTTATGTCACATCAAAATATCAAGTTGTGGATTTCTTCACCAAACCCTTGCTATCACCTCGTTTTTCTTTCCTTCTAGGCAAACTTTTGGTGATCTTGTTAATATATATATATATATATATATATATATATATATATATATATAATGTTGCTGTCCTGTATTTTTGTATCTCTTTTTTTTATTTTTTTTGTATTTCCTTTGCTGACTGTGTCAGCTATAAGAGCTGTTCAACTCCCCAACGGCTAGTTTTCTAACCGTTGGGGACTCCAACAGCTATCTCATGTTGTTCTTATTTAAGGGCCTCTTGGCCTTCTTGTATATCATTGCTTCTTTGAAGCTTTTCTATTTTTTGTTAATAATACACAGTGCCTTAGTGCACTTATTTCTTTGTCTTGAGTGAGATACAGATTTATATCTATATTGTGTTGAAGATCCGCTGATTTACATGGTATCAGAGCCAGGTTCCCTGTAAACAGCTATTTCTTGTTTTGAAGCACCTCGGTTTGCTGGTTTCTGAACACCAACTGTTTGGTGTTTTGCCTCTGATCAAAGGCAGATCAGTGACTGATCTGATTCTGTTCTTACGCTGCTGCTGTGGGCATAATCTGTTGCTGTCAAATCTGCTGCGACAGATTGCTGTTTGAAGTGCTGCAACAACCAACTTTGCTGCGGAAGAATCTTGTGCTGTCATCATTGGTGTATTGCTGAAATTTTGAAGACTGCTGCATTTCAAAGGCATTCTTGTGTTCAAAAGTCATACTCTTCTTCAAATCTATAAGGTGTGATTCTTCGTATTTTAAATTCTGTTTTGTTGAAATGGAAGTGAAAGAATTCAGTTTCTTGTCTACCATTCCCAAGCTTTCTTCTACCAATTATAGAACATGGGCCTCTTCTATGGAACATATTTTTTGGGGAAGAAATCTTTGGGGATATATAGATGGATCCGATGAGGAACCATAACTATTTCTCACAAAGAAAGTTGAAGGGAAAGAAGTGGAGTTAAATGAAAATGAAAAAGAAAAGGCTTTCAATGAATACCAGTGTTGTGAAAAGCGTTGAGGTGTAGCGAGGCGCTCCACCAAAATCTGAGGCGAGGCGTAAGCCTCGAGGCGCAAAGCGTAAGCCTCAATTTTTTTTTTAAACTTCAAAAAACTATAAAAATTATCTAAAATTATAAATAAATAAGAAATGCTTTATTGATGAAGCACCAACCAACACGAAATAAAAAATCTCAAATAAATATGGAAAAAACATGAGATTAACATGTAAAAGTAACATTAATGCAACAACTTGATCTATGTAAGTATCTAAGAAATAAAATATGAACATTCATTCAATAAAAAACTAACATTAACACAAAAATGCATATTAGCCTGTCACAGGGATTCGACTAGCAGGGTGCCGCACCCGCGTCGACGCGACTTGACGCGGGTGCGGCACCGGGTGCGGTCAACCCGATCCTGGGTGCGTTGACCGCACCCAGGATCATTTAGGTCCATTTTTTTTTTAAATTTGTCCTATGAAATGGGCTGCAAATTTTTTTTTTTTTAAATTCTGCTGACAGCTGCTGCTGCTCCTACCTTTTCAATCCTGATCCTTCTTTTTCGTAAAGGATTTTCTCTCTCCATAATAAATGATAATGATGGTGGTAGCCTTGCTGATCCTTTTTTTCGTAAAGGATTTTCTCTCTCCATAATAAATGATAATGATGATGGTAGCCTTGCTGATCCTTCTTTTTCGTAAAGGATTTTCTCTCTCCATAATAAATGATAATGATGGTAGTAGCCTTGCTGACTATTAGTATTCACTGTTCTCCTGACGAGATGGGTGTGCTATCGTGCAACTGTATATAAAATGAAATTTGAAAAACCCGCGTTGGGGGAACCCCCAGACCCCCTTATATATATATTTACATTTTTGCCCCTGCCGCACCCCCGCACTCGGGTTTTTTGGAAGTGCCGAATCCCCGCACTCGCACTCGCACTCGCACCCACACCCGCACCCGCACCCGCACCCATGTGACATAGATATTAGCACTAACAACCTCGGTTTGGAAGAAAGCCTGATCCTTGTAAAAATTAAAATTCATTATGTAAAAACCCATACTAGTTGGAGCATTGACATGGTAAATGAATTGGATTATGTAACAACTACAAAAAAAATTGTATTGATCCGGACCCGACCCGAACCACCGCCTCTCGCTGTCATTAAAGACAACGAGGCAAGCGGGAGGAGGGTTACGAAACCCCCCTCACCGCCTTCCCCTCTGCTCTCTCATCTCTTTCCATTACCCTCTCGCTCGTCCACCATCACCGACGTCGGCGACCCCCGACAACCCGCTGCCACCGACTTCGGCGACCCCCTTCCTTCCGGCGAGCTCCTCTCTGGCGAGCTTCCTCCGAAACCCCCCCTGATACGCCACCGCCTCTTTTTCTCCCCTCTTTTCCCCTCTTCTCTTGTCTCTTCTCTCTCTCCCTCACCTCTTTGTGTGGCCACGGGATAGGTCAACCCCCTCCCTGTGCCCCCTTTTAGCAGGGGAGGGGCCGAGCCCCTCCTCCCTGCTTCCTGTTCCTCTAAGAAACCGACAGGGGCCTTTGGCTCCTGTCTCGTTTCCCTGCTTAGCATGTCGACCAGGGGCCTTTGGCCCCTGCCTTCGCTTTCAAAAGCCGCAGGGGGGTTGTTGGCCCCTGCGTCTCTTTCCTTTTGCTCATTTTCCTGGCAGGGGCCATCGGCCCCTGCCCTATTTATTTCAGCAAGGGCTGAAGGCCCCTGCCCCTTTTTCTGTTCTAGCAAGGGCCATCGACCTCTGCCCCTTTTTATTGTTCCAGCAGGGGCGGCCCCTGCTCCTTTTTCTGTTCCAGCAGGGGCCGATGCCCCCCTGCCCTTTGTGCACGAGTCTATACCCTTGGCCAACAGGCCTAGGTAATCTTCAGAAACTATATCGTGATGGGGATATATCATTGCAATCGTTGGTCTTCAACGAGGAATTCCTAGTAAGCGTGAGTCATCAACTCGCATTGACTACGTCTCTCTTTTGGCGTCAAGGGTCATTTGGTCCTGCCCCATCTTTTTTTTGAGTCAATTGGGACGGTTGGCCCCGGCCCTATGTATCGGAGAAGTCGAGTCTTCTTCTTGCTTTTGCTTTTGTCTGGGTTGCATGTTAATATCGCATATTTGCAGCTACGACGGATCCCACTCGTGCTCCGCGACTCGAACCATCAATCGTGTACATCCGCTGACGCCAACAAACTCGTAACTCTCCAAGGTAGGGGTAGATTGAACCAAAGACTTGAATAATTGAATTAAGTTCAATTAAACTAAAAATGATTATTAAATGAATATATATATATATATAATATATATATATATACAAATATATATATTTATACGAGTATGCACTTCACTCAAGGACGCGGTTTCGCGACCCTTGCCCTTTACCTTCTATCAGTCTTTACTTGCCGTCGCGCATCGCGTCGAGATCTTGCGTTGCACTCCTGCTTACAATTTTTACTTGCCGTCGCGCTCTGCGCCTAGGCTCTTGCTTTTGCATATGTGTTGGTATTGCGTTGCTATTGCAGATGACGTGCAAGTTCTTGCTCTTTGCGTATACCTTAAAGGCATCATCGTGGAGGATGCAAGGGACATTTACCACTCTCTCTCTCTTGCGACGAGAGTTGAGTTGGGAGCTAGCGTTACATCCTCGTCTAAGGAGAGGGATACCTTGCAAGGATCCTGTCTCTTCGAGTATGCAGTCATGCAGACGAGTTGGGGTTCGAGCGAACTATTTAGCAGGGGTTCTGTTGAGAAACCTGTATCCCGTCTATCGAGGCCGGTATCGAGTCATGCGAGGCATGTAGATACCCCGATAGCGGATGAAATTCTAGAAAATCGCATGCATAATGTTGACACAAGGTACTGCTATTTCAAAAGATAAAGTAAAGTTAATAAACATTACATCTTTGTGAAACACTCCTGTTGAGGCTTCTATTGAGGAGCTATACCCCCTTCATCCTAGAGTACTTTAGTCGTGCACGACACGTCTAGTACTGCGATGATCGGATGAGACGGTTGTGCGACCTCGAATAATGCTAAATGCATAATGCGGTAATCACATAAAATGGCCTCACATTCGCCTTCACATGCAAGATGCTCGAGTGGTTTAAAGACCACAACATAGGATGGGTCGTTAGTTAAGCAACCCCTAACACACCCATTCACTTCTGGTTGTTCTGTCAAGGGAGAGGACAGAGCGATACAAAACTCCAATGGACAGGTTGTTAACAACCACCCTACGGGCAATGATCCAGCCTCCCCAGTCATTGGAGTTAGGGGAAAAAGGCTACAATAGTTAGCTCAACACTTCTATAGAAGTTGGATACATCTGTGGCACTGCTTTTCAGCCTTTGGGGAATCCTCTCTCGGCTAAAGCCGTCCCTTTAGGAGCGGACTCAACTAGCTATTCGGGTTATTCAAAATACATAGAATAACAGACGCCTGAACTAGTCTCAGTTGTTTCTACGTTTTGCCTGCGCGTACCCGTAGGCCAGTAATATCGAAACATAAAGTGCTTGCACTACTGATTCGCTTGCACTACTTACTCGCTTGCATTACTTACTCGCTTGCACTACCTATTCGTTTGCAGTACCTATTCACTTTCACTACTTATTCGCTTGTACTATTTACACATTTGCACTATTTACCTGCTTGCATTGCTTACCTGTTTATGCATATCTGCTTTAAACTGCGTAACCTATTGAATTAAATGTACATAATTCAGTTTCCTGTAGTCTCTCTTGTGCACCTACTAGTTTTTTGCAAAACTAACCCATTCTATGGGTACAAGTGATGATTAGGTACACCACAGGCGATGACGCGATAGCAAGATGACTCCAAGATGTTTGGGGTTTTGTAACAGATTTTCCTTGGGATATCCGAATTTTGTACTATTTGAAGAACTTCTTAAATGAAAGTGGCTTTTCCAAGTGTTTGCAAGTAGCATGGGTTGTGCGCTTTGGTTCTTTTAGCTAACACGCCCAAAGTTGTCAGCTTGCCTTTCTGAAATTAACAAAAGAATAGTCTTCCGCTGATTTCATAAACCATCTCTGAGATAAAGAGATTTCTTTTTAGTCTCTTGTCTGTTTTTCTGAAAGGTTTGCAAGTTTGAAATTTTGGGGCGTTACAGATTCTGGACTGAAAAATGGAGTGGATGCCCTGAGACACTTGTTGCGTAGATTGGGCAAGACTAAACACAACCCTAGTTGGAGTGATGTTCAGTAAAGGTTTGAAATACTTAGATATCACTATTTTCTTAATCAAATGCTACTTGGAGAACAATGTGCATAGTTGTGCTTAGTGAAGGTGTGTGTGTACTGTTTGCAATATAGGTAACAAATGCAGGTACCTACGAAGGTCCTATGAAATGCTAAGAAATGCATACGGCGAATGCATTGTGTAGATAACCATATTAATCGGAGCATTGATAACAGTACTCTGGACTGAACAATGGAGTGAATGCACTTTGTTACTTGTTGCATGAATTCGGTAAGACTAAACCCAAACCTAGTTGGAGCGATCATCCGATGAAGGTTTGAATATTTAAGAATCACCATTTCCTTCATTCATTGCTACTTGCAGAGCTTAGCGAAGGTGTGAAAGCATCATTCTCAATATCGATAACAAAAATTCAAGGGTATATGAAACTCATGTGATATTGTAATGTTGTTTGTGCAAGTGGAAATTCGGAGATGCTTCATTTAGTTAAGAATCATTTGCCACATGCCCCATGAACCATATTTCTTGCTGTTTCTAGCAAGGTTCCTACCCAGCAGAAGGCCAAACACAATATTTTTTAAACAAAAGGACGCAAAAGGAACTTGATTCAGCTTCCTAAAACACTGTCCAATTTCAATAGAACAGAAATTAAAGAATTGTATCAATCAACAACTGTGACCGTGAATTTATCGAACTACATCAATTCTCAAAAATTCAAGCGTGTAGAAGCTCGCCAACTATCAAAGAAGCCGGTACAAATCATAAAATCATCGTTACGTCGATCAACCATTAAAATTCTGAAATGAACCAGTCAATTAGATCAATTCAACCACACAGGAACTCGTATTTCGATGCACAATCACGCCAAAATTCAGTATTTATCAAAAAGAAATAATTTGTGAATCTTAAACCACCAAAACCCCACGAAAAATGAACCAGAATGCGCTACGCACCTTGCCGAGGATGATATTGAAGGTTTTGGGGGAGCGAATGCGACCATGAGCGGCGTGAAGAATGGCGCTGCCCTTGAGGACGGTCTTGGCGAGATAGTGGACACGCTTTGTAGGCTGAGGTTGAGTTCTGAATTCTTCCTCAAACACCGCTATATCTCTTCACTCAATGGAATTCATAATCGCCCCAAAAGAAATGAAGGATACTGATTCTGTTTGTGGGAGCGATGAATCTGTTTGTGGGAGCGATGAATCTGACAGGAAGATTGGAGAATAAGGCGGTGGATCAGGCTTTCTTCCAAACCGAGGCTGGTTAAGTGATTTTTTTTTAATGTGCGCCTCACGGTGAGGCGCGTCTCGCCTCAAGGCGTACGCCTCAAGGCGCATGAGGCGTACGCCTATATGCTTTTATGCTTTTTTACTGCACCTCAAGGCACAAAGGTCCTCGCCTCGAGGCGAGGCGCGCTTTTTGAGCCTTGAGGCACGTTTTTAACAACACTGATGAATACAATAAGAAATGGAGAGCTTGGAAGTGTGGTCATCATAAGGCCATTCATTGGCTTCAAGCGGGTGTAGATTTGGCCACACAAGCTCAAATATCCAATTTTCAATTAGCTTATGAAGCTTGGGATTATATAAAGGAAACCTTTACTTTAAAGGATGCTGCTCACAAGGCCAATCTCCAAAGAGGCATTATGCTTACACAACAAGGAGACAAAACTATTAGGGAATTTTATGGAGAAATAATGCAATTATGGGATCAACTTTTATTATGTGAACTCAAATGGACAACTGATTTAGCTCTTCGAAGGCAACAATTAGAAGAAGACAAACTTTTTAAATTCATTAATAGCCTTCGACCGGAGTTTGATGGAGTAAAAACAACCCTTCTTCATAGAGAACGACCTCCTACGATTCAAGAAGCACTTGCCGAGTTAACAATGGAAGAGACAAGGTTGACAAGTCAAAATCTCAAGAATGATAGTGTCCTTGCCATGTCTAAACCGGGATATAATGTCAAGCCTTATAGACCTCCGCACTTCAACAAGCAAAGCAATGAAGATTTTTACAAAAATGTTATATGCCATTATTGCAAACAAACGGGACATATTAGACCTAAATGTCCCAAGCTAAGGAAGGAAGAAAAGAAAGTTGCCGCCATTTAAAGTAGGGAAGAATCTTCTTTAAGTGACATTCAAGCTTTTATGGGAGGGATGCAAGCTTCTATCTCTCAACTTGTTCAAACACTTCAACCTTTGATCAAGGGAAATTCTTTCACCGGAGCCACCATCTCGTCCAATCAAGGTATGAATTCTTGGCTTCTAGACTCGGATGCCTCTTTTCATATGACTCCCAATGAAATTATTCTTTCCGAATGTAAACCCATCTACTTGGACAAATATGTTTCTACGGCCGATGGAACAAATTTAAAAATTAAAAGTATTGGAAAACTTGAAAAGAACCTTCAAAATCTCAAACTTTTTAAAGTTCCTAATGTTAGATGCATTCACAAACTGAATTTAAATCTTTTATCTGTTTCACAAATAATCAATTATGGGTGCAATGTCCTCTTCTCATCCAAAGATTGCATTGTGCAGGATCGCCAGTTCGGGATGCGGATTTGGGAAGGCCATAAAAAAGGAGATTTGTACTGTAATGAAATATGCGGAAAAGAAATATATGTTCTACAATGGACATTCACACATAGAAAGCAAAGAACAAGTCCAAAAGAGGACACACACAAAAGCCAATAATGGCTTGAAAGCATAAAATCTATAAAGGAACAAAGAGGCTTGAAGAAGCCACACCTTACAAAGGGGGAGACCCCACTTATTTATAGGGAAGAGAGGAGTGAGAGAGAGAGTTAGAGAAAAGAGAGAGAGAGGCACCATTGGGAGTCCAAACAAGGTGTCGTTGGGCTCCCAACGGTCACAATTGTTGGGACCCCCAATGGGTGTGCATTTAATGCACAAAAAAGACAAAAAATAAAACAAAAAAAAGAAATAAGAGAAAAAGAAAAAAGAAAAGAAGAAAAGAAGAAAAGAAGAAAAGGGAAAAAGACTACAATGCCCCTATTGGGCGAGTTTACAGAAATACCCTTTATCGGGTAGGTGGATAAATATATTTATATATATATAATTATATAAATATAAATATAAATATAAATATATTGATTACATGTATTTTAACATCCTCCCTCAAGCTTTACGAGGATACAATCGAAAGCTTGTTGAGAAGAAACATGAAACGAGGAGCAGCAAGGGCTTTAGTGAAGAAGTCCGCCAACTGGTACTCGGATGTGACATAGGGCAGTGCTATGGTTCCTTTTAGGTATTCATCTCGAACATAGTGGCAGTCCATCTCTATGTGTTTAGTACGCTCATTGAAGGTGTGATTGCTTGCAATATAAATAGCGCTCTTATTATCACAACGCATCTTCGAAGGAGTTGAGATGAATATGCCCATATCATTGAGGAGACTTATAAGCCACACAAGCTCCATGGTTGTAGTGGCCATTGCATGATACTCCGCTTCTGTTGAGGATAATGACACTTTGTGCTGCTTCTTGCATCTCCAAGAAATCATAGAGTCACCTAAGAAAACACAAAAACCAGTAGTTGAGACTCTATCATTGGGATTTCCTCCCCAATCAGCATCAGTATAAGCAATTAAATCAAGATATGATGAAGAAGAAAGAAAAACTCCCTTAGTTATGGTGTCTTTAATATATCTGACTATTCTTAAGACTGCACTCATGTGCACAGTTATAGGTGCATGTTGAAACTGACTGACAGAGTGGACTACATGAGCTATGTCTGACCGAGTGATGGATAAGTATGTCAGGGACCCAACAAGTTGACGGTAGGGAGTAGGATTCTCGAGAATTGTTCCATCTTCCAGCCTTAACTTTGCATTGATAACCTCAGGGGTTTCTGTCTTCTTATCATCCAAAATTCCAGACTTGGAACAAATGTCGGCGGCAAGTTTCATCTGAGAGAGAATATACCCTCGGGGAGAATATGCTACCTCAATACCTAAAAAATATCTTAAGAAACCAAGGTCAGACATGTCAAAATTTTCTTTTAAAATTTTCTTAATATCATGGATTCCTTGCTCATCACTTCCAGTGATGATCATATCATCAACATATAGTAGTAGAATAACTACTGAGGACCCTGCACTTTTTACAAACAACGCAGTGTCAGTATAACATGAACGAAAATTTATGCTAGTCATTAGATTGCTAAACCTGTCATGCCAAGCCTTTGGAGCTTGCTTTAAACCATACACTGCCTTTTTAAGTTTAAGAATCTTATTTTCACCAATAGATACTCCTGGTGGAGGATCCATATAAACCTCTTTACTTAATTCACCATTAAGAAATGTGTTCTTAACATCTAATTGATAGATAGGCCATTTTTTAACAGATGCAACTGCAATAAGAGTACTAACACTAGTCATTCTAGCTACGAGAGCAAAGGTTTCTTCATAGTCTATACCGTATTCTTGAGCATATCCTTTGGCTACCAACCTAGCTTTATAACGTTCTAATGACCCATCACTTTTAGTTTTAATTTAAAAGACCCATCTACATCCAATAGATTTCTTCCCAGTGGGTAACGAAGTTATTTCCCAAGTTTTAGCCTTTTCAAGGGCACTAACTTCTAGTTTCATGGTTTCAACCCACTGAGGAATGTTTTTGGCTTCATTATAGTGTGATGGTTCATGATAAGAGCCTAATGCAATTAGGCATGCCCTATACTTAGGTGTTAGGGACTCATAGGAAACAAACCTATTAGGAGGATTGAAGATTCAGCTAGATCTCCTTAAAGAGGTTTCTTCTATGTTGGAGTCTTGAGAATATTTTTCTAAAGCACTTATGGGAACTTGTTGACCACGCCTAGCATAGGTTTGAATTGACCTATTTTCAAAATTATTACTTTCATTTTCAACATTACTAAGAGGAATATCCTCTAAATCATTAGAAACTTCCTCTTCGTGAGGAGTCACATCTTCTTGAGAGAGAAGATCAAATAAGAAAGCATATTCGCTTTCATCAATATCTTTATTTTTCTCAAAGCCGTTTTTATTTTTTAAAAAAATAACATCTTTGGATACATATAGTTTGTTGCTTTTGAGGTCGAAGCATCTAAAACCTTTTTGATTTTCTCCGTATCCTAAGAACACACATTCAATAGCTTTTGGAGATAACTTATCTCTTTTATGTGTAAGGACAAAACATTTACACCCAAAAATTCTTAATCTATTAAAATCAGGTGTTCTTTCAAATAATTTTTCATATGGAGATATACTTTGTAGGGATGAGGATATCATTCTATTTATCAAATAAGTGAAAGTTAAGGCGGCTTCGGCCCAATAGCACTTTGGAATTTCTTTGGAAATGAGAAGAGTCCTAGTGGTTTCCAAAATGTGTGTATGCTTTCTTTCGGCTAGACCGTTTTGTTGAGGAGTCCTAGGACATGACCTTTGATGACAAATGCCATTTGTTTCCACGTATTCTTGAAATTCATTTGATAGATATTCTCCACCGGAATCGGATCGAAGAATGGAGATATTACTTGAAAATTGATTTTTGACAATCATATGAAATTTTTAAAAGAAATTAAAGACTTCGGATTTTAGATTGAGAAAATAGATCCACACATATCGAGTGTAGTCATCAGTGAAAGTAACATAATAGGAGTATCCTCCTTTTGATATGACCGGAGAATGACCCCAAACATCCGAATGGACTAATTCAAAAGGTCTTTTGGACACATGTTCTATTTGGAAAAGGAGTGGATTTCATTTTTCCAAAAATGCAATTCTTGCAAACAAAATGTTTCTCATTAGAAAATTTCTTTCCAAAGGGAAAGGAGTACATTTTTGAGAAGCTTGGATGTCCAAGTCTTTGATGCCAAGTTTCAATATTTTTATCTTGGACATGATTACAAAATGAGTTAGTGGGAAGTTTCAAATTGTTCATGTAGTATAGATCTCCCCTCCTATGACCTTGCTCAATCCGCTTCCCTGACTGGAGATCCTGTATAGAGCAATCTTTGGTTGAGAAGGAGATTTCACATCCATGATCACATATTTGAGAGACAGACAAAAGATTTAAATTAAGTTGAGGTACCACCCTTACGTTTTGTACAAAGAAATCTTTCGAAAAGTCTAAAGTTCCAAAACTTTTAACTTGTAAAAAGGTACCATCGGCGGTGGAAACAAAAGAATTTTTGGAGTTGTTACATAAATTGGATAGTCCATTTTCAACAGGGGTCATATGAAAGGATGCTCAGGAATCAAGAATCCAAGAAGACATACCTGGAGGAGAAGAAGAGGCAATGGCGGCTCCCGAAGTTGATGGCGATTTGAGTAGAATTTGAAGTGCTTCGGATAGTTGAGCAAGGGAAAATACTCCTTCCCTTTCATTGGCTCCTTCTTTTGTGAGGTTTCTTCAATAATGACAACCTTACCTTTTGGAGGTTCATTTATCTTAGGACAATTAGGTCTTATATGACCCGGTTCTTGGCAATGATGACAAATGGCTTTTCTATAATTGCCATTATAGTTATTTTGTCTCCCAAAGTGTGGAGGCTTATAGGCTTTTATATGATTGTCGGGTTTAGACGGCTAGAACTTCATCTCCTCCTTTAACCATGCCAAGACGTGTTTCTTCTTGGCATATTTTGGCTATGGCATCTTCCAATGGAAGAGGTTTAGATCTATGAAGAAGGGAGGATCTAACTTGTTCATATTCGGGCCTAAGCCCATGTAAAAATTGGAAAAAGTGTTCTTTTTCCATTTGTTCTCTTCTCATTTCCACATCTTCACTAGACACCCATTTTGGTTCTAGAAGTGATAGCTCATCCCATAAAGGTCCAAGAGTGCTATAGTAATCTCTTACACTCATTTCACCTTTCTTAATGGTACAGATTTTTTCTTGGAAAAAGAATTGACGAGCAAGGTATTTTTGAGTATACATACCTTTCATAAAGAACCATGCTTCATTTGCTAGGCGGAATTTAGCAATGTTGGCGCAAATTTTGAGCTCCACGTTGTTCATGAACCATGCAAGAATTTTTGCATGTTTACTTTCCCAATCTTCGACTTTAGATTGGTGATCTTCAATAGCCTTCATGCGAGCATTTCCTTCTAGAGTTTTTTCTTGATCACCATCCATTTTTGTAAGTTGAAGTTGAGGTTCCCTAATGGTGCCCATAACATATCCCCAAAGCTTTTTACCTTTGAGGTTGTTCTCTATGGCGGCGGCCCACATCATGTAGTTGGTACCATTAAGCTTGAAGGAGAGATCAATCTTTTGTTCTCCTTCCATCATAGACTCAAGAATGGAGGATAAACAAAAAAAGAGGTATAACTAGTCAACTAGCTATATGAATCAAGAGCATAACCAAGACTTTGATACCATGTAATGAAATACGCGGAAAAGAAATATATGTCCTACAATGGACATTCACACATAGAAAGCAAAGAACAAGTCCAAAAGAGGACACACACAAAAGCCAATAATGGCTTGAAAGCATAAAATCTTATAAAGGAACAAAGAGGCTTGAAGAAGCCACACCTTACAAAGGGGGAGACCCCACTTATTTATAGGGAAGAGAGGAGTGAGAGAGAGTTAGAGAAAAGAGAGAGAGAGGCACCATTGGGAGTCCCAACAAGGTGTCATTGGGCTCCCAATGGTCACAATTGTGACCGTTGGGGGCCCAACGACTCTTTGTTGGGACCCCCAATGGGTGTGCATTTAATGCACAAAAAAGACAAAAAATAAAACAAAAAAAAGAAATAAGAGAAAAAGAAAAAAGAAAAGAAAAAAAGAAGAAAAGGGAAAAAGACTACAATGCCCCTATTGGGCGAGTTTACAGAAATACCCTTTATCGGGTAGGTGGATAAATATATTTATATATATATATATATAAATATATATTGATTACATGTATTTTAATATACTACATGGATTTTCTTGACTTAGTCCAAAAAGCTTTTTGTAATTCCATGAAGAAAGTTGATATAAATCTTCTTCATGAAAGATTAGGGCATCCCCACGTAGAAAAACTGTCTACCTTATCCTTTGCTAAGGAATTTTTTAAGGAAAATTTTGTCTGTAATGATTGTTTTTTGGGAAAAATGAAAGCTCTACCTTTTGGTTCAAGGAATTTTCTTTCTGCTTAACCTTTTAAATTAATTCATTCGGACGTATGGGGACCGACACCCGTGGTCTCTAAAGGAGGCTTCTCTTATCATGCAATTTTTGTTGATGACTTTACTAGGTATACTTGGATATATTTCCTCAAGTTTAAATCTGAAGTCTTTGGTTACTTCAGGATTTTTCACAAAATGATTCAAAATCAATTTGATGCTAATGTTATTATGCTAAGAACTGATTCAGGAGGAGAATATCTTTATAATGAATTTAAAAATTATTTAGAAGAAAATGGAATTATTCATCAAAGGTCTTGTCCTAAAACTCCTCAACAAAATGGTTTAGCTGAAACAAAACACAGACATATCATTGAAACAACTAGAACCTTACTTATTTCAAGGAATGTTCCAATTTTTTTTTGGGCAGAAGCTGCTCTTATGACTGTCTACTTAATAAATAGAATGCCCTCCTCATGTCTTCAAAATATATCTCCTATTTACAAGCTTTTGAAAATAGAACCTGATTACAATCGTCTTAGAGTATTTGGATGTAAATGTTTTGTCCTAACAGATCAAAATGACAGGCTTTCTAACAAGGCTATTCCTTATGTCTTTATAGGGTATGCTGAAAACCAAAAGGGATACAGATGTTATGATTTAAAAAATGACAAACTTCATGTATCTAGGAACGCGACCTTTCTTGAAAATGAAAATGGATTTGATAAGAGTATCTCACAAAACTCCAATGATTATTCTTTTCTAAATATACCTGTATTGACTAATGATGACTTTGATACTAATACTCATGATCCATTTGATGAAGAAACCACAAATGTAGAGATTTTACCTATCAGATGTGAATCCATTGATGATCCCTCTGATTTGAATGAGTCTACTAGTGATTCTCCTATTAGAAATGAACAAGAGTTTGTTAGAAGATCTCAAAGAATGACTAGGCCACCTACAAAATTTGTCTCATATGATTCTTTTTCTCCAAAACATAGATCTTGTCTTATAGCTTTACATGCATTTGTTGAACCCACTAATTACAATGATGCCAAAGGCAAACTCGAATGGGAGGAAACTATGAAATGTGAATTGAATGCTCTTGAAAAGTGTAAAACTTGGGAGATTGTTAACCTTCCAAAGGACAAAAAACCTATAGGGTCTCGATGGGTGTATAAAGTTAAGACTAAAAGTGATGAAAGTCTTGAGAGATATAAAGCTAGACTTGTAGCGAAGGGATATGCTTAGGAATATGGGATAGATTATGAGGAAACCTTTGCTCCTGTAGCCTCTATGACATATGTTAGAACTCTTATTTCTATTGCTTCCATTAAAGGTTGGTCTCTTTATCAAATGGATGTTAAAAATGCCTTTTTAAATGGATACCTTAATGAAACTGTTTATATGGAACCCTCCTCCTGGTATGAATCTTCCTCAAGGAAAAATTCTTCAACTTAAGAAAGCTCTTTATGGTTTGAAACAAGCTCCTAAAGCTTGGTTTGACAAATTCAGTAAGATAATGGATCAACTTCAATTCAAATCTTGTTACACTGATACTGCTCTTTTGTTAAAAAATCTCAAGAAGGAATTGTGATTTTACTATTGTATGTTGATGATATGATCATTAACTGGAAGTGACAAACATGAGATTACTGAAATAAAAAATATTCCTAAACAAAAATTTGATATGTCAGATTTAGGTTTTCTGACTTATTTTCTTGGTATTGAGGTAACCTACTCACCCAGAGGCTATCTCTTATCTCAAATTAAATTTGCGTCTAGTATTATTGATCGTTGTAGATACCCCCGAAGCTTTGGGTGTAAAAATGAAGATTAATGATAGGGAACCACTATCAAATCCCACTCCTTACCGACAACTCATCGGAGCACTTTCATATCTTACTATCACTCGTCCAGATATCTCTCATGCTGTGTATACGGTCAGTCAGTTTCAACATGCTCCAACTACAGTTCATATGGGAGCTGTCCTTCGCATTGTCAGATATATCAAGAATACTCTAACAAAGGGTTTTTCTTGTCTTCTTCATCATCATTGAAACTCATTGCATATACTGATGTAGACTGGGGAGGAGATCCTAATAATCATCATTCTACTACTAGCTTCTGTATCTTTTTGGGAAACTCATTGATATCATGGAGGTGCAAGAAACAAAAAAAAAATCTTTATCGTCAACCGAAGCAGAATATCGAGCGATGACTACTACAACTTTTGAACTTATTTGGATAAAAAGTCTCCTAAAAGATATGGGTGTAGGCCTGAATTCTCCGTCAAAATTATGCTGCGACAACAAGAGTGCTATTTACATTGACAACAATCACACGTTTCATAAAAGAACCAAGCATATAAAGATTAATTGTCATTATGTCCGGGAAGAATTTTTGAAGAAGTTCATTGAGCTGCCATTTGTTACATCTGAGCATCAGCAGACTGACTTCTTCACCAAACCTCTTGCGGCTCCTCGCTTTAATTTCCTTCTCAGCAGACTTTCGGTCTTTCACCCGTGAGTTTGAGGGGGGGTGTTAAATATATATATATATATATATATATATATATATATATATATATATGTATGTTGCTGTCCTGTATTTTTGTATCTCTTTTTTGTATTTTGTATTTTTTCTTTTTTTTTGTATTTCCTTTGCTGACTGTGTCAGCTATAGGAGCTGTTGGACTCCCCAACGGCTAGTTTTCTAATCGTTGGGGACTCCAACAACTATCTCATGTTGTTCTTATTTAAGGGCCTCTTGGCCTTCTTGTATATCATTGCTTCTTTGAAGCTTTTCTATTTTTTGTTAATAATACACAGTCCTTAGTGCACTTATTTCCTTTGTCTTGAGTGCGATACAGATTTATATCTGTATTGTGTTGAAGATCCGCTGATTTACAAATCTCAACGTCAATTTGAGGGGGGTGTTAAATATATATATATATATATATATATATATATATATATATATATATATATATATATAACACCCCCCTCAAATTGATGTAAATCATAGGATAAAGGTTGGGTGGATGAAATGGAAAAGTGCTACTGGAGTGCTGTGCGATCGTAGAATGCCATTGCGGTTGAAGGGAAAGTTTTATAGGACGACTATTAGACCCGCTTTACTATATGGTACGGAATGTTGGGCTGCCAAGAGACATCATATTCAAAAAATGAGTGTAGCTGAGATGCGGATGCTTAGATGGATGTGTGGAAATACAATAAAAGATAAGATTCGGAACGAAGAGATACGTAAGAAGGTAGGTGTTGCACCCATTGAAAATAAGATGCGAGAGAATCGTTTACGGTGGTTTGGACATATTCGGCGAAGGCCTAATGATGCTCCAGTTAGAATTTTGGAGAAATGGGAAAATATATTAGTTAAAAGAGGTCGGGGTAGGCCTAGGAAGACTTGGATGGAGATGATAGGAAAGGATATGAATGCTTTGAACCTCACCGAGGACATGGCGTTGGATAGAAATGATTGGAGGAAAAGGATTCATGTGGAAGACCCAAAATGAATTTCTTTTTTGGTTCATATCGCTGACCCCAATTGTTTTGGGATGAAGGCGTAGTTGTTGTTGTATATATATATATGTGTGTGTGTGTGTTCAATATATATATTTATTATGTATATGAGTATATATACATTTATATGTATATATATTATATTTTTTGGTATTGTAATAGATAATGCCCTCTAGAGGTATTTTGGTCTTTTTTAATTTTGTAATATGTCCTGCCCTCTAGGGACAATTTTGACTTTTTTCTTTATTTTTTTTATTTCTTTGTCTTTTTGATAAAGACTAGGGGCTCTATGATCATTAGACCATAGAGTTGTTGGGAGCTCCTTTGGCTCTTTGCGTTGTATATAAAGGGACCTCTTGTCCCTATTCCATACCATGCTTTTCTTAAGCACTTATAAAATATTTTTTTATTATTTATGCTCTCTCACTCTTTGTTAGTGGTTTGTGTATGCCCTTGTGGCTTATTGTATTTTGCCCATTAGTGGCTTTTGTGTTTGTGTACACTTTGTTATCTTGTAGCCCTTAAGTGGCATTGCTTTTGTGCACACTTTGATTTCATTACAACTTTAAGAAGGGATAGATTCTACTAGTGAAGGATTGTAAAGCAAATCGGAAGGTTGTGGGTGTTTTCCTTGAAAACATCACAGTGATGGACACACTGACCAAGAGTTTCTGTGTAAGTTTTTCTGTGTGTGTTAGTAAATAGTGGTGAACTTTGATTGACCAAGACTTAGGCTTGGGCTTCATTCTTGAAAAGGGGTTTTGGGTCGAAATGTTCTTCCAAATTCTATATTTGGTGCTGCATTTTCCCTTTTATATCTTTTTCTGTGCATGGTGAATTTTGATTTACATCAGTATCTCTTCTCTTATATGGAGTCCTTATTTTTATTTTCTCTGTAGTATGTCTTTCCTTTCTTGTGCGATTGCTTTTATTATTGTTAACTTCATTTGTCATGTATTATAGTTTCTTTTTCTTGTTTTCCTTTTCTCCTCATTTTCATGACGCTTTTAACTTATTTGGGAGTGGGAAAAGAAACTTTAATGGCCCTAATGCTGAACTATCTTGAAAAGATTAATGGAGTCTACTCTGAAGTGGTACCGAAACTTCAATGATGCTTATAAGCCCAAATTTGTAGGGACATTCTTGGAAAATTTGTGGTGCATATTTCAAGAGCCCAAAGAAATTTTCACCAAGCCTGGGATTAGGCAAATGCCCTTTCACTGTTTCACAATGCCTACTAGCTATTAGATATTCCTTTTCATGCAACATGGTGTCAATTAATTGCATTTTAAACTGTCCTTGAAAATGAAAAGCGATCATTGTTCTGTTTTCCACTTTTAAGTTTTAACCCTTCATACGTTAGATAATACAAACACCATGCTTGTAACGCCCCAAAATTTCAAACTTGCGAACCTTTCAGAAAACAATCAAGAGACTAGAAAAAATCTCTTTCCTTCAGAATTTGTTTATAGAATCAACGAAAGACTATTCTTTTGTTAATTCAGAAGGCAAGCTGACAACTTTGGGCACATTAGCTAAAAGAACCAAAACTAAGAAATTCGGATATCCCAAGGAAAATCCGTTACAAACCCAAAACGTCCAGGACGCGAGTTAAGAGCAAGAAGAAGTCTTGAAGCCATCTTGTCATCGCGCCATCGCCCGTGGTGTACCTAAACATCACCTGTACCTATAGAATGGGTTAGTTTCGCGAAAAACTAGTAGGTGCACAAGAGAAATTACAGGAAACTGAATTAAGTACATTTAATTCAGTATGCTAAGCAGTTTAAAACAGATATGCAGTTAAACAGGTAAGCAGTGCAAACGGGTAAGTAGTGCAAGTGAGTAAGTAGTGCAAACGCGTAAGTAGTGGAAGCAGGTGAGCGGTGCAAGCAGGTAAGCAGTTCAAAGCAAGTAAGCAGCGCAACTGTCAAAACGTAGCAAGACGATTCATTTGATCGTAAGCTATGAACTACCACGCTACAAGCTTGTTCTCGTTCTTAGAACGGGGTCTCTACATTTAATCATTATCAGGACATCGTTTGTTGCTCTCACTATTTCTAACAAACTCTTTGTCCTGAACAACCTTAAACTATTCACATCTCTCAAGGCCTTACGCGACCACCTGTCACCGGTTATGACTCACCTAAGGCGTCATACTTTCTTAGAAAAACCCACCCTTCCATAGAAGGTCCAAAACATGATCATGATCTAAAATCGCTAAAGATCTGATTCTCACACCAGGGTTCAACATGTAATCATGCTAAAGCAGAAAGCCAAAACTATAAATTCATAAGTGGCTATCCCAAACAATTTCGGAAGATCATCACAACTCACAATAACTTTTTATGGTAATCAAAATCACAAGATCTACGTCGGATCGCTAGGTTTGGGAAAAAGTACGACCTCACAGGGAAGACACCGCCCTAGATGGTATACCTGGTCTTGGACCATACACTTCCTCACAGGAGTTCACCGTCTTTGCGGCTACCCGTTCATGGACAGTGTACATCCTCATAGAGAATCTACCAGCCGAGCTTAGTCACCTGGTCTTGGAAATGTATAACCTCACAAGGAATTCCGCCCTAGATGGTATACCTGGTCTTGGACCATACACTTCCTTACAAGAGTTCATTGTCTTTGCGGCTACCCGTTCGTGGACAGTGTACATCCTCATAGAGAATCTACCACTCTAGCCAGTTACCTGGTCTTGATCATACATACTCTATAGAGAAACCTTTGAGAACTCTATCCTCAACAAATACCATATACAATGAAAATTATTACGATACACACATCAACACAAATGACCGCTCTCAGGGTCGATAGCCACTATTACAAACAACAAGATCAACACCGGATCACCTGGTCTGGAAAATGTATAATCTCACAAGGAATTCCGCCCTAGATGGTATACCTGGTCTTGGACCATACACTTCCTCACATGAGTTCACCATCTTTGCGGCTACCCGTTCGTGGACAATGTACATCCTCACAGAGAATCTACCACTCTAGCCGGTTACCTGGTCTTGATCATACACGCCCTCGCAGATAATCCTTTGGAGATCAGGTCCTCAACAGATACTACACTCAGTGATACATGCATCAATACAATCGACTGCTCTGAACAATTGACCGCTCTTGGGGTCAGTAGCCACCAATATGGGCACAAGCATGTATATCAACAATATGTATCGTATCACTCCACATGGTAAAACAAAACACACGATCACCCATTCCTCTAATAAAGTTCCATGAACCATGAACCATGAACATATTATCGCATACTTCCAACATTTCTTATCACGTGGCATAACAATCACATCACACAGAAGCATATAATCCTACGCATCGTATTATTGCCACAAGGAACATTACAATCCTCAAATAGGACCTCAAAGCATGCGTAAACGACACATGAGAACACATAGATATGGCAATCCAGTTGATTATATACGCGAAGAGTAACTAACTCTATCTGACAGCCAAACAAAACAACTGAATAAGACAAACACTCATAACAATGCTCGTAATACATACAATTACCATCAAATGACTCAGTCCATCAACGAGTAATTAAATTAATCGTATGGCATAAACCATTGCATCGCAAGCCATTCATAAGCTATACATGATAAGCAATCATACGACAACAGTTATATCACAATATGTAAGCAACTTATAAGACAAGCGGCCACATCAATCCTAGTTGCCACCAGTTCGTAGATTACGAGCTGTATGCAATCACATCAATCATAAAAGATGCAAGCCAACGTGCTACATTACAATAAGCACCAAATAGTTTGATCAAGGGGTAAAGCAAGTCACATGTTAATATGTAGCAACTGGCATAATGCTATTATTATAAGCATTTAACTAGTATGAGAAGCTAGATGTTACTTAGCAAAGAACTGCGTAAACAGTTTAACAAATTAGAGTAACGCCTCGATAGGCGGGTATAACTCAACAAGTAGCTGTTAAATTGTGTACATAATCATATAATGTAATATATATATTTTATATATATATATGGTAATACATATACATATATTAATATATATGTATATGTATCTACTCAAATATATATATAAAATATATATTTCTATTTGTTTTGTCATAAGGGTAGTTTAGTCTTTTCCCTATTTTTGCGCACATTCACTTTTCGGATGTGACTGTAATTATTTTCCTTTTATTTTTATTTTTCTTTTTGTTCCTTTTTATTTCTTTTGGATGAGTACCAAAAAGGTACCTTGGGGGGCCCACCAACATAGTCGTTGGGCCCTCTCCAACGGTCACATTTGTGACCGTTGGAGGGGCTCCAACGACTATGGGTGGAGCCCCTCCAAGGCCCCCTTTAGTGATGTTATAAATAGGGGTTCTCCCCTTTGTATTTCTTCATGGCTTTGAGTCAAAGCCCAAGTTCTCAATAAATTGATTCTATTATTTTATGCCTTTGTGCATTTTTGAGTTATTTGTGGGTTGTGCTTTTTGTGCACAAGTGTTCTAAAGTGTTCTTATTGTGCTTTCGTGGTGGGTTCAATATCAAGAATATTAAGGTCTTGATATTAGTATCTTGTTAGAGATACTTTCACATGGTATCAGAGCCTCGTTGGAAGAAAGAAGATCGTGTATCTCGCCTCTTGTGAAGCACTTCGAAAATCGTGCCCTCAAGCTAGTGAAGTTTTTGAGTAAAGCACTTGCTCCGGGCAATATTTTAGAAGCAACTTTTGTCAAGAAAAGGTTGAAAATCCGTTAAGGTACGCTTTATTTTTTCATCTTCTCTTCTCCATAATGGGTGAAAAAGACTCCCACTTCTCCCTTGGTTTTAAACTTAGTGGTTCAAACTACCATGTTTGGGCCGGCAACATGGAAGCCTACATTAAAGGGAAAGGTCTTTGGGGTTATGTTCAAGGATCCATATCGGAACCCGAACCCAAGCTTTCTATTATAGAGAAAGGGGAAATCAAAATTTTTGAAGGAGAAGATAGACAAAAGGCCTTAGAAGATTATTCCAAAAGGCATGATGAGTGGGAAATGAAGAACTTCAAAATGTTGTCTTGGATTTTTTCGTCCGTTGAAACCAAGATCAATGCCAACATCATCAAATTTAAAAGGGCCTTCGAAGCTTGGCTATACCTTGAAAAAATGTATACGTCAAGAGACTTGTCTCACAAATACTACATCCAAAAGAAAGCCTTGACTCTTCAACAAAATGATTTATCTATTCGGGAATATTTTGCCGAATTATCATCTATTTGGGACGAGCTTGCCATGCTCGAACCAAAATGGAGTGGAGAAGCTATTGAGTTAAGGCACAAACAACTTGAGGAAGATCGTTTCTTCAACTTCTTGAATGGTCTTAGACCCGAATTTGAGCAAATTCGGTCCTCCCTTCTATCGGCTTTTACCTCCCCATCTATTGAAGATGTCATCACCAAGCTAAGTGGTGAGGAAACACGTATGGGGATTAGTAAAAATAACCCAAGCATTCTTGCTACACCTTCTCAAAATGACTATGAAGTGGTCAATGCCGTGTCAAGACCCGGTAATAATTTGAAGACCTACAAACCGCCCCATTTCAAAAATCAAGGGCAAAATGATCGATATGGCAAGAGAGATTATAGCAAATTAACTTGCCATTTTTGTAAAGAACCGGGACATATTAAACCCAATTGTCCTAAATGGAAGAAATTCCTCGCCGCGGCTTTAGCATCCCAATCGGAGGAACGGCCTTCAACATCAAATGAACCTCTTTCGCTTCATCAAATTATGGATGCTCTTCAACCTCTTCTTAAAGGAGGCACTTCTGGAGCCGCCATGTCATCTTCTTCCTCTCTTGGTAAGACATCTTGGCTACTTGATTCTGGTGCTTCGTTTCATATGACTCCAAGTCATTGTTTTCTTTCTAATTATTCTGAAAATCGCCTTCCATCTTTTGTCTCAACCGCGGATGGAACCCCTCTTGAGATTAAAGGAATGAGTAATTTTGAAAAACAAGATTTTTTTATTCCAAAAATTCGTCTTATTCCAAAACTAAACTTAAATTTACTTTCCGTTTCTTAACTCTCGGACTATGGTTGCAATATAAAGTTCTCTTCTAATAAATGTTGGATACAGGATCTCCAGTCCGGGAAATTGATTGGGGAAGGCTCTAGGAGAGGAGACCTCTACTATGTTGATTTTCTTAAAATTCCCAAGAATCAATTTTGTAATGTTGCTCAAAACAAAGATATTCATGTATGGCATAAGAGATTGGGTCATCCCAACATTGTTAAAATCTCTTATTTGCCTTTTATTAAGCATCTTTGTAATGAAAATTTTGTTTGTAATGAATGTATTCTTGGAAAAATGAGAAGTCTTCCTTTTCCTCAAAGATCCATGTTTACAACAAAACCTTTTGAAATCGTTCACTCCGATGTATGGGGTCCAGCTCCGGTGATATCCAAGGGAGGCTTTTCGTACTATGTTATCTTTGTGGATGATTTCACCAGGTTTAGTTGAATATATTTTCTTAAACATAAATATGAAGTTTTTTCAACTTTCAAAACATTTCATATGATGGTTTTAAATCAATTCAATGGAAATTTGAAAATTTTTAGAACCGATTCGGGTGGCAAATACCTTTCCAATGAATTTAAAAGCTATCTTGAAAACTATGGAATTCTTCATCAAAAGTCTTGTCCCAAAACCCCCCAACAGAATGGGTTGGCTGAACGGAAACATAGGCATATTATTGAAACCACACGAACTTTGCTCATTTCTCAAAATATACCGAAAAAACTCTGGGCGGAGGCCGCTCTTACCTCTGTCTATCTCATAAATAGACTTCCATCTAAAA